>NC_057801.1:372322991-372470271 GCF_018294505.1 Triticum aestivum | reverse complement strand
AAGAAGTTTACCATAGAATCTTCTTCATAAGCATTGCCTTTATTCTACATTTTGTTAAGAGTAAATATAGATGTGATAATATACAAAAAAATGGAGAATATTTAAGATAAGATGAAGAGTGATGCTACATAACCAAGTAGCTATAAATGTAAGTGCAGCGATACAGGCAAAAGGTACAACCAAGAGCAATGCACAACTAAACTTCTTCAGTACCAACCTTATGGTAAGAGTAAATATAGATGTGATGTGTAGAAAATAGAGGGCAAAGGAAAATAAGCTGCAGAGTGATGGTACATGAACAACTACCTGCCATTATAAGTACACTGATAAAGGACAGCATGTACTTACAAGAACAATGGAGAGCTAAAAAAACATTGGCATTGGATATATTCTACTCTAATGTAACCATTCATACAAATCAGATAATTTGGAGCGAACAATTGATAAGCAAGCTATCATGCATACTGCTGTCACATAATGAACCAGGTATGTATGCAAGTACAGTGATACAGGACAACAGGTACTAACAAGAGCAAAGCAGCGGGCAGCATATTTGCGATATCCTATCATTCTTTTCAAACCGGAATTCTTCTTCGAGCAGATTTCCTGCAAAAAAGATCCGTAAGGCACATGCGGAAAAGTAGAAGTTCAAATTGTCATGTGATTTCATAGACAATACCTCATCCTGGGAACGAGACCAGTGCATAACAAGGTTTTTCCATTCAATGTCTTCTAAATTTAGCACATGAGACTTCACCAGAAATTCGTTTATAGATTTGCCACCAAGGTGTGATTTCCTCAGGTAACACCGATACTACTGCAATGCTTCCTTGAAAAGCACAAGCAAGCTTTGCTCGTCATGACTATCCAGATTGACCCTCGCCTAGTTACAACAATGTAATGTAAATCATTGATGTGTTCAGTCAGCAGAAAACAGGAAAATAATAACCATGAATAATAGCACTTACACGTAAGTTGGACAGGAAGATGTGAAAATGGTGTTTGTCTTCACAATAATCTTCCCATGATGGGAATATATGCACGTAGTCCCTAACAACATTGAAAGCATTGTCTTTTAAATTGGGAATAAATGGAATGGGGTTCCAATCTGCAGGAATTGGCCGTCTCTATAGTTGGGATAGGTCTTCGGCCGGTGGACTTGCTGTACTTTTTGCTGGAGTGGGATTTTTCTGTGGTACAACTGGTGCTATGGCAAATGAAATCGGTATACCTTGTGCTGGAGTGCAGGTCCTGTGTGGTGGGGCTAGTGGTGTGGCCAGTGAAGTATGGGTACAGTCTGCTGGAGTCGGTCCTACGTTTTGTGTCACTGGTTGTATAGCAAATATAAGTGGGGTGCTATCCAATTTCTCCGGCACCACCATGTTTTTCAAGGACTTTGCTGGTGCTCCTTCAGGTTCGGCAACCACCCTCTTCCTTTTTGATGTCTGATGCACACGAACAACATTTGAGTGGAAAAACATGGTATGATGACAGATGGAATATGTATTGATAATGGATGGGCATGGCATCTCGACATATATGATGAGTAAACTAAGCAGATGGCGGTGCAACAAAGTAGAATAAATGCAAGACAACATATGCAAGGTACCCGCAATCAATAAAACATTGCCAAATAAGAACAGGCACCTTGATGGGTGAAAAGGACAGGCCATCTGCCTTTGACTCCTCGAGGTTAGAATAGTCATTAGGATCATATTCTAAACAAGAGAGAACAGGTGGGGAGCGTATGAGTTTCATTGCATCCAGAATGGCACTCAATGCCTTGGTGCCAATTTTGTAAGTCATTGCAGTGTTTAGCTTCAAGAGTGGACTGCTGCTAGTGCGACACAAAGCAACTACATAGATCATAGTGTAGATATAACGGGAAAACCTTAAGCATCAGAGTAAAATCAGCAAAGTCGAACTTGCTGGAATATATGTGCTAGTATTGCCGCTATGGCTAGAAAGGCTTCGGATACCATCTCTCTTCAAGTGAAGGTGCGGTACTGTTAATATCAGTATAACTCTCAAAGGCGACACAGCTCCGCACATTTCCTTGCTATTCTTATAGGATTCAAGTGGGCAGGCCACTACAAATCCTATTCCTATGTTTACAAGATCCTACGAATCAAAGAGGCTCAAAGTGTCCATCACAATCGACCGTATAGACCTCTACACTGCAAATGTCCCTGCTCATCTTCAGTACAAGGAACATACTGTACTACTAGCATACTCCCTCCGTTCCAAAATATAAGTCTTGGTAGAGATTTCCACTATGGATCACATACAGATGTATCCAGATACATTTTAGAGTGTAGATTCACTCATTTTGCTCCATATGTAGTCCATGGTGGAATCTATACAAAGACTTGCATTTAGGAACGGAGAGAGTGCATATTAAAGAAGAACGGAAGAGGAACATGGTAAAGAAGAGCAAGCAGATTTTGGATAATAAAATGTTGGTTGCGTAGTGCCCACACATGATGAACTAGAGCGCATTAAGAATGCAACTCCCAGCTGTCTCTTGACCATTTCAGGCGGTTGGATGAAGATCCTACGTCTCCTAACCCTTCTTCTTCCTCGTCTCTGATTCTTCCCATACAGAACACCGCACGGGCCACCGGCCGGACCACCAGCCCCCATCGCCTGTGTTCCTCCGCCACCCCCACCCCCACCCGCGTCGAGTTTTCTTCGTTCAGTGAGGCCCCACAACCACCCGAGCCCCTTGGATCGCACCGGCGAACTCTGGCGAGCTTTGAAATGTCGACTGACCCAATTTTGAAATTTAGTCTACTGTGATTTAACTAGTGTGGAATATAAAAGGGAAAACCATAAGCATTGGGAGTATAGTGTTGAGCGTGCCATGGCAGATCTGAAGGTGCAAACCGGACAAAGGCAACTTCGCAACCAAGACAAGAAATCAGAGTAAAGCAGTGGCGATCTATTTTCTTGCTGCGATAAATAAGTTGAGCAGATACGAAAGAGTACCACCTCTAGTGCGGCGCCGTGTATGCATTTGATGAGAATTTGATGATGCTATGGTAGCGATGGCTGTCGGCGGCGTGGAAGCAGATCTAGGAGGGTAGACGGTGGCGGTGGGGCGCGGTGGACGAGACGGTCGTAGGAGCGGTGCCGGCAAGGTGGACGACGGCGGGGATGAAGCGAGAGGACGGGATGCAAGAATCCCGGTTTGAAGGCGTGGATGAGAGAGGTCGATCTCTTGTAATGGACGGCGGCGTTGGGGTATCAGCTCTGGCATGGTGGAGGAGGATGGCGGTGGATGGGGTGGCGGATGGCGGCGGACAGAGGAGGGTGGGGTGGAGAGGGTGTTTTGGCGCCCACGGAGTACGCATGGGGAAAAGGGAGGTAGAGAGGAAGGGGGGAACCATGTATTCAGGGCGCGCTTGTCTCAAATGCAAGGAAATTTACAAACTTAGCCCCCGTTTCAAATTTCTACTACATCACAGCAACATTAGTCGGTTGGGGATAGGACGGTAATCTCACATACACCGAATATTTGCCGACGAGAGTTTGTTTTTGGCGCCCACCGTGTATGAATATGAATCGGGGAGGGAGTCGATTTCGGCCGAGGGCACACTGTGTTTTGGTGCCCACCGTGTATGAATCCAGGTGAGAGGCGGTTACGTCACGTTTGGGTGAAATTACAAACCTACCCCTATCGAAACCTATAGAAATCCAGTAGATAGGCTTTGCGTGGCAGGGATAGGCAGTAGTGATTTCCATCTCGCAGATTTTGGTTTCGGGCGGTTACTACGACTTTCCCCGCTTCGTTCAAATTTTGCACAGTGCACATTTACCGTCCCAACTGAATTCGAATCCCGTTTGTATTCTACTATTTTTTTGGGCGGGATCCATTTTCAATTGGAATTACATTCTATATACATCATTTTTTATATATACTTTCAAAAGCACAACAAAGAATTCTGCTCCTTTATATGTATAATATGATTTAGAAATACAACGATCTCGAAATCTTAAGGTTGAATTCAAAAAAATTTAGCCAAATTATGTTCTACTAAAATGTATGGATCAGTAATATCTACATATTAAATAACATAGATGTGCGTGAATTCATATGAGTATGCATGTTTGATAGATCAATTTTGGTTCGAGTATGGATTACATGTATCATCATCTCGAATTCAAATATTTGAATCCCTTTTTTGTTCACTCCTTTCACACCCATCTCTCTCGCATGCATGCTCCTTCAGGTAGCTATCACTCTCTTTTCTCCAGCTCACCCGCACGCTCACTTCATGTTTCTCCTATCCTTGCAAACATGGTCTCTCGACGTCTCCCTTGAGAAGTGTCACACTCTCCCTATCATTATACATTACATGGTTTTCATTATCTCTCACGTCTCTACTGTTCTCTGGTATCACTCGGTACCTAAGCTCTCTTTTTCACCACCACACACATAGTCTCCACTTGTCTTTCACTTTATCTTCCTCTCTATGGGATTCTCTCACACACCCTATATGTCTCTACATCTGACTCATACCACTGAAATTACTCTCTCTCTCTCTCTCTCTCTCTCTCCTGTAGACACAACATTTGTTGCGGTCTCCTTTTCGTCTCCATCCCAGACTGACACCGATCAGACAACCCCGACTACCGTCTCCTCTCTCTCTCTCACAGACACACACACACAACTCCTGCTTCCACTCCCCTTCCCGACTACCGTCTCTCTCTCACACATACAAAACTCTCGCTTTCGCACCCCGACTCATATTTCTCTCACAAACATTTATCGACTAGCTAGCCTCTAGATAGGTTTATACACCCGCACACTCATGCTTCCACCATCGCATACATGTCTCTCTCCCGCTCCTTGTATCTATGTAGATTTTTCTTCCCTTCTTGAGACACGCCCTCTTGATCGTGCACACACACACTATCGCCTCATTTTATGCTGATACCTATCGCACACACACTACTTGTGTCTTTGTCTCACATGCACTCCATCCTCCTCCACTCTCCCTCTCTCTCACACACACATGGGCTTTTTGCAACAACTAGCAAGATGCCCATGCGTTGCACGGAACATCAAGATGCATTTGTATGAATAGTTTATCTTGTGGGGGAAAAGGATGAACGAGGGAAGGCCTTATTTGCAAATGTGGAGAGGGGTGTGGGTATCTTTTTGCAAAATTGCCATAGTTTCCTTCCTATCCGTCAGATATAGATCGGACGGCCTATATTGCAGGATGGCAGGCACACGATCATCACCGACAATGCTTTTTATAAGAGTAGGGATAAAAAATAGAGTTGGTGATGATGGTGGGCCTGCCATCCTGCAATGTAGGTCGTCCGATTTATATCTGACGGATAGGAAGGAAAATATGGCAATTTACCCACACTCTTCACCACATTTGCAGATAAGGCCTTCCCTCGTTCATCCTTTTCCCCCACAGGAAAATATGGCAATTTACCCACACTCTTCACCTCATTAGTTTTGGGACGCAAATGATAAATCCCGAACGTTCAGGAATTTTTAGCATCCTTAATTAAGTATGTAAAAGGGAAAGTTTGGAAACGTTGTGTATTATTACGCATTTTGCAAGTACGTGCATATAGCATAAACTTTACTATATACTATCGGACTACACGCTCTCTCTCGATATATGCTTGCAGACTGTGCTACTCCCTCCGTCCAGGTCAATAAGTCATCTTTGGTTGTGCACGGTGACCAAGAAGGAGGGAAGACTTGTACACCTAGATGGAGGGAGTACTAGTATTACTTATGTACGTGCAAATGCACGTTTTAACATTACGATGCGGTTTTTGTAAAAGTAGAAAAATAGCACTAGTCAAGCTTGTGAAATGATTCAATGCAAAAGAAATGCAAAAATGCTCGTTTGATTGTTTACTTTTAGCTTCCTTCTCTGTGGTTATTTCTCTGTCGTACTTTGTACGGAGTATCTCACTGGTTGGAAAGGCATGCAAATTCCCAAACCGCTTCCTACACCCTGTATCGATTTTTTTGCCTAACAAGTTGTGCCGTGCAATTGGAATTCCAACTTGAGTACTACTACTAGTAGGAGTACCAGGGGCCAGTTCTTTTAGGCTTCTAGATTAGTAATCCCATAACTACTACCTCCGTCCTGGTTTATTGGTCCCCATTGTAATCTGTGTCAAATTTTGATCATAAATTTAACTAATGAAATGTTAGTGCATGTCACATGCACTACTCCATCCGTCTAGGTGAGTAAGTCATCTTAGGCTGTGCACCGTGACCAAGGAGGAGGAGAAAACGAGAAATGTTAATGTTTATTTGCTAATTAATAGTATTGCATGCAATGAACTAACCACTGCATGTCGTGTTTGATATCTCAAGTCATTAAAAGCATGCACACTCTTTATCTCTTATTGATTGATATGTCAAGAAACAAGAAACGAGGTAGAAGTTAATGCACCGTGCCTAAGTGTTTTGGGATTATTTGGTTTTCGTAAGATGACTTACACACCTAGATGCACCGCGCCTAAGTGTTTTGAGTAACATTTTATCAGTTAAATCTTTGGTCAAAATTTAGCACAAATTACAATGGTGAGGAATAAACCAGGACGGAGTAGTAGTTTAGAAGCCCAAATAAATGAGTGAGGCGCCTTGTTGTTACTCTCCACTGTGACTAGTCTTGTGGGAAAAGCCAGGGAAGCTGCCAAAAGAACTGGCCCTAGGAGTAGTAGCTAGGGATCAAGTGTGGGGGAGATGAACCGGAGAAAGTAAATGCAGAGAGATGAAATGCAAAAAAGACGGAGGGATGTGATGGTTGCTTGTCCGTTTATTTTACCAGGCCATTTATTACTGGGAGTGGTTGGGTTTTGTGATATGACGGCTTTACTGCCGCGCCACAAGCGGGGTGAGAGGTGAGACTCCTGTGCAGCGCCGCCCTCTACACTTGTACTACATCGGTCGTGGTTTATTAGTCCCCCATTGAATTTGACCGAAGATTTAACTGACAAAATGTTAGTGCATGTCAACAAAAACTATATCGTTGGATTCGTATTTGAACATAGTTTTGAATGATATAATTTTAGGTGACATGCATCAGTATTTATCGTACTATATATAATGTTAGTTCAATTTTTGGTCATACTAATCTATAGTAGTAAGGTGCCCGTGCGTTGCACCGAAGAGTGAAATGCATTGGTCGGGGAGTTGTTTATTTTGACAAAGGATGTGGGGGTCATCTCATGTGTAACGGGTATCGATAGGTTTCTTCGGATATTATCTCATCTCTAGAGCTCACAACCATCCGGGTGAAATAGATAAAAAGGTATCTTTTGCAAACAAAAGCGTTCAACTGTTCAACCTGCATCCAAAACTTGTGAAGAAATAACACTTATTGTGCTTTGCAAGAAATGATCTTTAAGAATTAGTTTTTGAGTATCGATTGTTATACATGTTGGCTACAGATGACATGGCACTTTCTTATAGTCAACAATTGGCTATACTATTAAGTAATATTAACCATGCCCTTATACACCTAGACGGAGGGACTAAATCAGGATGACTTGCAAGGGGGCAGAGGAGATGTAAGAAATGGTTCATCGTAAGTCTTTCACCAGTACTGTAGTAAAAATTCATACATGGAAGATTCTCGACTAAACCATAAACAAATACACTTTTATTCATGCGCGATACTCCAATAGAGCAAGATCATGCATGGAAGTCTCCACATGCTTAGACAGCGGATTACATTGAGCGAAGACTAATGATCACCATTTAATTTGATAATGCATATTTTTTTCGAAGAACACGGAGGCTCCTCCCCGGTTCCATTATCAAATGAAACACAAAGTGTCTTACATCAGCTCACTGAGAGGAGCAGTTCAAAGGAAGGACTGCGGCGAAAGCCACTCAAGTTTAACGACAAGCTTACAGAATCAAAAGCGGCAAAGACACGGGCCATAAGCGCCCACCCACACACTACATGTTTTCTAAGTGCACTTGATAATGCGTATGTCCAGTTGAACCTCCTTTTAGTCCCCGTGCACCGAGTCGGCGGGTAAAGGATGGAACGGATGCCATGGGTTTTCCAAGTCCACATTGGCGGGATAGTCCCAGCTCCCCAGAGTCCAAGTCTGTCCGATGAGGCCGGTGTCGCCGCCCACGTGACCCGGAGGGGTAGTAACATTGACCACGCACCCGTACATCTGCCTCGTGTCAGTGTCAGTGTCAGGGGCGACGCCCCTGACGCACATTACAGAGACAGGGCGGCGGCCTACGTGGGCCTCGCCGATGCCCACGATCAATAGGAAGACGTTGCCGTCCTCCTCCGAGACTAGCAGGCGGTGGTGATCCTCCAGCGACTCTGGCATGGTGAACCGGTAGCACGTGTCGTACTTGATGTTCTCCGCCAAGGGCCAGCAGTGACCGCTGCACGCATCCGTGAGGTGATGCACCATGTCCGCCAGCGAGCCACAAAATGGCATCGGGCACTCATAGCAGTGGACGAAGGGCTCCTTGGAGGCATCGACTAAGCCGTCCATGAAACTGGAGTGGCTGTAGGGGACGTTGCGCCAGTTGAATATATGAGCAAGTTACTACGAGATTTAATCCAAATACGCACAAAATAAATCATGACGGCTATAACAGAGATGAAACTAATCATGTGGACTAGCATAGTAGTAGGATACAGAGTAGAAACATGGATTCTACCACGATTTCGAACAGGAAGGACAGAAACACATACGGTGCAACGCGAGCAGCACTGTTGGCGTTGAGGTTGTTGCCCATGTCGTTGAGGAAGAGGTTGCCGAGGTCGGGGAAGAAGTCGTCGTCGGTGAAGTCGTGGCTGCCAGCAGTCGCGAGAGTGCGCTCCCCATATTTCAACAGCCCCCGCCGAATGGAGCGCAGGAGGGAGTGGCTGTAGGGGACATTGCGGCCGCCGAATGGAGCGCAGGAGTAGCACACGAAGTAGTAGATGGTGTCCTTACTAGTACTCCCTAGTCTCTATATCTATATCTATATATATCTACTCTTATAGAAAACCGAGTTGGTGATGATGGTATGCCTGCCATCTTGTAATATAGACCGTCTGATCTATATCTGACGGATAGAAAGCCAACTATGACAATTTTACAAAAGATACCCGCACCTCTCTCCACATTTACAGATAAGGCCTTGCCTTGTTCATCCTTATCTCCCACAACCTCATGCTCCTCCCTATGTCTCTATCTCTACTACTTTTTTTATAACAAATCGAATAGTGCTGCACCGTCCGCTGCACGCCCGACTGAACACGCCTCCTCGCCTCCATCATCACCAACTGAGTCTTTTATAGGAGTAGGAGTAGAGAAAAAACCAAGTTGGTGATGATGGTGTGCCGTGCAATGCACGGGCATCTTGCTATTTTTTTGCATATAAGTCCAAACACCACGTAGACACGGTCTTTGAGCATGGTTCGTAGTCGTTCCACGACTGGGCATTGAAGTTTGTAACTATTTTAGATTAGAATATACTACTCCTCCGGTGCTAGTAGTAGAGCAGAGTCCTACTCTACTACTCTACTCTAGCAAGCTAGGGCATAGTACTGTAGTAGGTACTGTAGGGAGTACCAGTACTGTGATCACTCAAGCAAGTTGTCTGGCATCGATATGACCCCATGCTGATGGTATGTGTCTTGTAAGTCAAGCGGCGTGCTGTAGTCATCATCACCTGTCCACTTCCCGCAGCACATATTCGCTTCTCCATCTTTGTCCGCACATAATCTCATCCAAGCTTCCATCCCCTCTAAGGCACCTCCCCACCCTTGTCCGAAACCCAAGCACCAACAATGGCAGAACCGAGCAGCGTCCGCCGAAAGAGTGGCTAGAATTCGCTCCCCACAGAGGTAATCAAGCTCATTGTTTCGCGTGTGGACAATCTCAGTACCATGCCACTCGCCGCGTGCTCGTCGGGGCTGTACCGTTTACTCGAAGCCCTCAGGCCGGAGCTTTTTAAGCCAGCTCCTTGCTTGCTGATGCCGCCTGATCTTCAGAAACGCGTGTCACGCAGCATAACGATTGTAGGGTGGCGAGCATCAACCTCCTTCACTGCGATCCGATCCCCGCCAGCCTCAGCTACATTAATGGTATGTCCTGGGTCGGCATGAACACGTCTTGGATGGTGCTCGTCGACGGTCGCGGCAGCTGGATGCTCATGGAGGTCTACACCCACGATTGACCCCCCTTCCTTCGATTAACACTGCACTGCTTTGGCACCACGGCCCAGAATACTCGGAATCTTACAGTAGCCAACATGATACCAAGTTTGATTTGCTCAAGGTTGTAATCTGCCAAGTGCCCACAAGATCTGCGAATTATAAAGATTCCAAGCTAATTGCGTTCTTGAACCGTGGTCTCGCCTATCTGACAGGTCACTGCGGTAAGTGGATAAATCTGCACGTCCATCACAGCATCATACATCCTCCATGGTTCTCTGATGCCATTGACTACAAGGGCTTCATTTACATTGTCGACTCCTTCTATGGCTGAACATATTGCTGGCCTACTCCAGTCATCGCTACAAACGGCTGTTACAACAGTATGTTACTTTCCTATGATATCATGATGGCTTGCTTATATTACTATCAACATTTACTGAAAAAATATTCATGCTCATAACATGTTGTTCTTAAGATTGACTAAATCAAGAGCCCTTTTTTATTTGACTCCAACTTGATATGATGTTGTAGGCCGCCTGGTGTCCCTACCCTTCCTAATCCCAGAACCTTTCAAAGAAAAGCAGCATGGCAGTTGCAGGTGGTTCCTGGCTCGATCAGACGATGATGAAAGATTGATGATCGTTCGCACGTACCGGACGTGTTGTTTTGCGGAATACAATCACAGTCACTGCAAGGTCTTTGAGCAGGATCCCAGCTTCTCTGGGCCTTCAGGAAATTTTGACTGGTGGCTGGTAAGTAGCCTTGGTACACGCTCTCTGTTTGTTGGACTGAATTATCCGATTAACCAGGAGATAACCGACGGCAAGGATCATGATGGCAGCGCGGTTTCGTTCATCAGGCAAAACTGTGTGTACACAGCGTACCATGCATCTCTGCATGCACCATACCCTGATATGTGCCGCCACGCTCTGCAGCCCAAAGTAGGAGAGAGGGTCGCAAGTATCAGACTTAGACCTGCTGGCTGGAGTTTCCCCCGTCAGGCACCCATCTAGTTCAAGCCGTCAGCCAATCTCCACAGCTTAATAAATAGTAACGTCTAACTGAGCCAGTTAGTTAGATGCGTACACTTGGTGTAGTAGGATCTTTATTTAGTTTGATGCATACACTTGTTCTTTTTTGGTAGCCCTTTTGTAATGATGGCTGATGTTTGGTTTGGAAGAGAGAGAGCTGTGTCTTCACTCTTCTGGCCTGCTTACTGCTTCTGTTACACCCCCAGCCCTGGTTGCTGCTGCTGCTATTTTCAATGTACAATCAGTAGTATATTTCGTCTGTTGGTTGAATAAATGTGTTGTTAGAATGACAAACACAATGTTTTGGAAGTCGTTGCATGGTTCGATCATTTAGTGCCCCGTACCATACGTAGCTCATACTATTTTTCGTACGGAACACATTTTCCACTTGTTAATAACATGCAACCCACTGATGAAGGCCCAATAGAGAAGCCCATAATTAACTGGAAGGGAGGCTCTCACATGAATCCGGCCCAGGTACATGCTCATGGTCCCCTAAACATAAATAAGTAAATAAATAAATAAAGCTAAATGCTCATGCACCAGTTCTTTGGGAAAATAGGTATCCCAGTATTTCTTTTCGAAGAATACCCAAGCTAGGCCTATTTGTTTTCTCCGAATTACTGGGCTGCAAATCTTTCAAGACGAGGAGGGATGCATTCCGTCCTGGCCAAAGATTATGGTCAATGTCTGTTAAAAGTAATGTCAAAAGGGGTTGAAAATTCCAAAAAAATTATAGCAAATGGGATATTAATTTTTTTGAATTTTGTTCTTCACTGATATATGATACGTATTTCATTGGATTTAACATGACATAGTACTAATTTATTTTTAAATTTGTTTTAGTATGGCTATTAATTTTTGGATTAAGAATATTTCGTTCCCCAGCAAAAATTTGCGAATTTTCAAAATTTCCCACATATTTAGTTAATTTTTTTGACCCTGGTACTGACCAGAAAATGGCCGGCAATTCTAAAAATGGAAAACGGGCTGCAATAAATTCCATATGAATTAGAAAATGAGTAAAAGTTATAAAAATAATAGCAAATGGGCTGTACATGCCACAGATTTCGAGGCTGACTTGTTTACGCAAGGCTTTGTCAGTGAACACACAATTCTAGCCGCCATGCTTCTTCAATCTCTGATCTTCCTGCTCCAGCCACCTAAACTAGTGCCAACGGGACTGCCTGCTCCCTCCTCTTGTGGCCCGCTGTGATGCCGCGCAGGCTTCACCGGCCCACCCTACTCCCTCCGCTGGCCTAGCCGCACGCAATCAACTGCCTCCTTATTACGCGAAAAAATGATTCCTCGCACTAACATCTGGGGCGCACATGTTGGGAGGCTGACATGTGGGCCTAAAACGTTGACGCGTACGCAGGGCTTGTCAACTTAGTCAACAAACGATTCTAGCAGCAGTAACCATCAGATTTGAATCGAACGGTCCTGCTGCTTCTTCAACCGCTGCTCTTCTTGCACCAGCCGCCCAAACCAGCGCCAGGGAGACCGCCTGCTCCTGCCTCAAGTGGCCGGCTGTGCTGCCGTTGAGGCCTCATCGCCCCCTACTACTCCCACCGCTAGCCAGGCCCTGCGGCGACGGCAGCCTCACACCACAGCCGAACCAGTGAACCCTCGTACTCCTCTCCGCATGGGCATCCATTGCCGCGTCTTCCCCGGCTCCGCGTCGTCCCCTTCCTAGGCCTCGCCATCGTCCACCGCCTTGGTGCTCTCGGCGTGGCGTGGTCAATGTGGTCAACGACATTCCATCGGAAGAGTACTGTACGTGGAGAGGCTGACAGCTGGGTCCACCGCCACAGCCCAGTTTTTTTGTGATTTGCCAAGTAAGTTGCTTTGTTAGGCCTGTTGGGCTGCAAATCTTTCAAGACGAGGAGAGCTTTCATTTGGCTGGCCGAGAAAATGGCCCATCAGTAATGAGAAATGGGCTGTACATTTTTAAAACACATCAAACCGACAATTAGTTTCAAATATTTTTTTTTCATTTCGAGATTTTAAATTACATTAATGTTTATGCGTGGAGAATTTGTTGGATTTTATATTGATATACATTTATTTTTAAAATCAGTTTGAATGTGAGTCGAAATTTCGGGATTAAAAACAGTTCGGACCACACCGAAATATGCAAAATTTCGTATAAGTTTTTAACCGTGGCCACAATATGGGCCGTAATGCTAACAGAAAGAATATGGGCTCCAAAAAAAACCTTAAGAATTAGCAAATGGGCTGTAAATTATTAAAAATAATGGCAGATGGGCTGTATGCTATTTTCCACAGATTTGAGGCTTTCCTAAAAAAAGGTTGACGCACAAGCAGTGACTGTTAGATGGCCATCCAACGGCCGTCGTGCTTCTTCAATCTCTGCTTTTCCTGCTCCAGCCGCTCAAACAAGTGCCGGCGGGACTGCCTGCTCCCTCCTCCCTGCGGCCGGCTCTGACATCTCGCACCCACCAGCTATATCTTCATACGCAAGGAAGTGCCTCCTTATTACGCACAAAAAAATGAATACTCCCCCTGTTAGCTGGACCCAGTATAGTGGCAGGCTGACTTGTGGGCCTACTAAGTTGACGGGGACGGAGTCAATATGCATGATTCTAGCTCCAGTGACCGTACGATGTCCATCCAACGGCCATAGTGCTTCTTCAACCTCTGGTCTTCTAGCTCCAGCCGCCCAAAACAGCGCCGGTCGTGCCTCGTGCTCCTTCCTCCCGGGGTCGGCTACGATGCGGCGGAGGCCTCACCGCCCCCTACTACTCCCACCATAGGCCAGGCCATCCCTCTACTCACCCACACCCCCTGTTATTTTGTGGCGACAGCAGCCTCACACCGCAGCGAACCAGTGAACCCTCGTACTCCTCTACTCATGGGCATCCACTGCCGCGTCTTCCCCAGCTCCGCGTCGTCCCCTTCCTAGGCCTCGCCGTTGTCCACCGCCCTGGTTCTCTCGGTGCGGCGTGGTCAACGTGGTCAAGGAACGGCTTCCATCGGACATGGACTGTACGTGAAGAGGCTGACAGCTGGGTCCACGGCCGCAGCAAGGAAGTGCCTCCTTATTACGCACAAAATAATTATTCCTCCACTTGACAGCGGGGACCCACCAGACGGGCCACTATATTTTGTGAAAAAAACGTTCCCCCCTGACTGCTGGGACCCACCAGCTACACCTTCGCACGCAAGGAAGTGCGTCCGGGCAAAAAAAAACCGATTCGCCCCCCTGACTACTGGGACCCACCAGCTACATCTTCGCATGCAAGGAAGTGCGCCGGGCAAAAAAAAACCATTCGCCCCCTGACTGCTGGGACCCACCAGCTACATCTTCGCACGCAAGGAAGTGCGTCCGAAAAAAAACAAAATGATTCGCCCCCCTGACTGCTGGGACCCACCAGCTACATCTTCGCAGGCAAGGAAGTGCCTGACAGTCGGGACCCACCTGGTCGAAGCGTACATAGCGTTGTCAGTCTGGTCGCGAATGTGTACGTACATACTGGTCGATGTAGAGGTGTGCACGTGTCGTAGTAGAGGTGCACACGCGTCATAGTAGAGGCGCGCACGTAGCATGTACATGTACGTACATCGGCGAGGGTGCAAGAAAGAAGTACGACCACGTACATACATACGGGCAGGGTCTCGAACGCCTACTCGCGCATACGTACGGCCAGGGCTTGTGTACATGGCTGGGTCGGAACGGAGAAACAGCATCGTCGTCGTGTTCATGGGGAGGCAACGGAATGCGTTGTGTTCATGGGGAGGCAACGGAATGCATCGTGTTCATCGGGAGGCAACGGAATGCCTAGGAGCCAACCGGCTTGGACGGAACAGGCGATGGAAACGAGGCCTGGTGTACTGCACAACGGAGGAAACGGACCTCCTACGTTTGGAACGGGGTCCTGTTGATCGGGAGGGGTGTGGCATACCGCAAAACGGAGGAAACAGACCTCCTATGGTTGAAACGGGGGTCCTGTTGATTGGGAGGGGTGTGGCGAACCGCAAAACGGAGGAAACGGACCTCCTACGGTCGAAACGGGGGTCCTGTTGATCAGGAGGGGTGTGGCGTATCGCAAAACGAACGAAACGGACTTGTGTTGGAGCACTACGGTCGAAACGGGGGTCTTGTTCATCGGGAGGGGTGCAGCGTACCGCAAAACGGGACTCCACGGGATACTGTTCATCTCCACAGTCGACTTCCTCCAGCCTCCATGGGCTACCGTCGACCCCCTCCAGCCTCCATGGGCTCCTGTTCATCCAGCCTCCATCGCGCGCTACTCCACCAGCTACCGTTCAACCACCCTTCCACCATCTACTGTTCATCCAGCCCTCCACCGTCTACTGTTCATCCAGCCCTCCACACCACGGGGTCCTGTTCAACCACCCCTCCACGGCCACCCCTCCACCGTCTATTGTTCATCCATCCCTCCACACCACGGGGTCCTGTTCATCCAGAGGCAATGCCACCGCTCACTGTTCATCCAAACCCCCCCGCAACACTCACTGTTCATCCAATCGACCGGCTTCAGTTAGTAGCAGTAGTGAAGGAATCGCTCCATCGGGTTCAGTTAACAGCCATCGATCGATCGCTCGGGTTCAGTAACGAGTAGCCTGCAGTGCAATCGCTCGGGTTCAGTTAGAGCCCAACGCCTCGCTCGGGTTTTGTTGGGGATATAGCTACTGAGTGTAAACCGGCCAGGAGGGTCCGGTTCACCCTCGACTATGCTGAAGCCCATAGAGATCCAGAAGATGGCGCTTTACTAAATGAAGCTTAGAGGCTCGAAGCCCAAAGGCGGATTAGGGCCCATAATGGTAAACCACCATGACTATGTAACTTGTAATATAAGTTAGGAAAGGAGAGACCGAGCCAGACACTTTGTATGAGTCAGCTTCGGGGCTCCATTGACCGGCCGGGCGTCAACCTGTGTATATAAAGGGACGACCCGGCGGTGGTTCAGGGACAACAAACAACAACTCGAGACTCAGGCAAGCGTATTTGCTCCCTGATCATCAAAACCTGATCAATTCCATCACAACTAGACGTAGGCTTTTACCTTCATCGAAGGGGCCGAACTAGTATAAAATCCCGTGTCCCTCGTCTGGTTTAACCCCTTCAAGCTAACCCGTTGCGATGGCTCCAAGACTAAGTCCTTTCATGAGGACATCTGACGTGTTAATTCCACGACAGTTGGCGCCCACCGTGGGGCTATCGCATGGTGGTTTCGAGTTCTTGAAGGGCAGCTCTAAAGGACTTAAGGGGTACGTGATCGGCCGGATGACCAAGAGTCGTCGCGGCAAGCTCTACATCGACGATGAAGGGTGGGGCCCTGAGGCCGGCTCAATCGAGTATGGGTACCGGGTCCCTTTGGCAGAATTCATGTCTTCATCGGCAAGATCGGTGAACCGGGCCCTGAGCCGGACATCTCCACCGACCTCGTCGAAACGGCTCAGCGTGCGAGTCCAGCCTGGGATAAGCCTGCCATGAAGCATGCGTTCGTAGGATGTGTCCATGAGATCGGATCTGAACCAGTGTCTGAAGGCGAGACGGCCGTCTATTCCGACGGCGAGTCATCCACTGGCGAAATCGAGTCCTTGTATCGGGTTCATAACGGTGTGTTCGAAGGATATTCCGATGGCAACAGTATTCCGGACATCCTTGAACCGCCAAGTCGGGTTGCTGTTTACATGGTCGGAACACAGCCTGCTTTGCAGTCTTCATCTACAGCAGCAATGAATACCAGATTAGCAGCCGCGGCAGGAGTCCCGGCGCGCCGATCGACTCAAGTCCTCTCCAGTTTGATGGATGCCTGGGCAACTTTGTTAACCACGGCAGTCACCCCGGAGACGCGGGAGCAGCACAATGCGGACATTGCGAAGCTGAAGGACCAGATAACACATGCTAAGGAGGACCTGGCAACTAAGGATGCTAGGATGGCTGAAGAACGGGTCGCTTTGGATGCCCAGTCACAATGGATACAAGCGCAGAATTATCAGCTCATGCTGGATCAGACCACATCAGAGGATGTAATGCGAAGGAAGTACTGGTCTCGTCTGCCGCCGATCTACGAAGGATTAAATCTCTTCCAAACGCCAGGCGCTGGGCCGAGCAATCCGACAGCTGCAAACCGGACTGATGCGCCTAGGACAACTCTGTATCAACTACGGATAACCGAACCACCCCGAAGAACAGACAACCCGCCGCAATACGTGTCTACACCACCGGGTCACTTCTTGAGCCCTCCGGATAACATGATTTCCGCAACATCACGCCTGGCAGCCATTCCGATGGAGGGCGATTTACTGGCAGCAATTGAAACGCGGCGATCTAGGGACCTTCTTCACACCGCCGTGGTACAGCAGCTAGCTTATTCTTATAGCCGGGATAGAATTCATTCAACCCCTCATCCGAGCCCAAGCTATAGCAGGCGCATGGATGAACCAGAAGTGTCTAGCAGTGCTCGGCATCGTAATGCTCAAGACGTGGTGGATAATGGCAGAGCACGAAGGGAGGCCACTTTGGGTCATCATCAACCCGCCCCGGTTCAGCCAACGGCATCAGTAGACCGAGGCACCGTGCTTTCCTTCAATTCCTGGGGAGTGCCGTGTCTTATTCCGGCTCTCCGTAATATACGTCTGCCCAAAGATTTCAGGGGTCCATGTAAAGTGCCTAATTATACGACAGATCAACCACCTGAGGCATGGGTTGAGAGTTATGAGATGGCAATGGAGATGCTAGATGTGGATGAAGTGGCCTGCACAAAGTACTTCACGATGATGTTGGAAGGGACGACACGTACTTGGTTAAAAAATTTGCCAGCTAACTCCATCAAGTCATGGGATCAGCTGAAGGCCCGGTTTATAGCCAATTTCAAAGACACATGCAAACAACGCATGTACATTGTGGACCTGGATGCCTGTGTTCAAGGGGAGAATGAGTCAACAACTCATTGGGTACACCGGGTTTCAGAAGTTTTGCATTCGTCCGACCGGATTAACGCTGGTCAAGCGATCATAACGCTGGAGCGCAATTGCCGGTTTAAGTCACTGAAGATGAAGTTGGGATGACTCAAGCGCCATTGCAACGACATGGGAACCCTCATGGCAGACTTGGTCAAGTATGCCGATTCTGATAATACCAAGGATCCCGATTCTGATGATGAGAAATCAGAGAAGGGAAAGAAGAACGGCGGTGCAAAGAGACATCAGCACAACCAAGGAGGCCATGGGAATAGTGGTAAGCATAAAGCGGATTCAGATTTTGTGTCTAACGCTAATGTGCAGCGTCGTAAGGGTAAACCGCCTCAGCGCGGCAGTGGAATGAATCTAGAGCGCTTGTTGAATCAGCCCTGTCCCAAAGCATGGGACCAAGGAGGCTCCTGCAACGCATCTCTGGAAGGATTGTAACATTATGAAGGAGTTCAAAAACTCTGATCTTTTCCGGTATGATCAGGGTCCATCAGGCGGTTCAGGTCCAGGTTTTCATGGTGGCGGCGGCTCAAACTCTGGATTCCAGAATAATCAGGGCAACCAGAACAACCAAGGTGGTAATAACCAGCAGAGTAATCAAGGAAATCAGCAGCAGTCGGGTTACCAGAGTCACCCAAAGCAGTTGAATGGTGGACAGTATCATGTGTTCACCACTAGTTTGTGCAAGCGTGATCAGAAGCTTCACAAGAGGGCAGTTAATGCTGTTGAACCGGCAGTACCACGTTATCTGCGGTGGTCCGAACAACCTATTGTGTGGAGTAGGCAGAATCATCCGCCCCGGGTTGACAATCCGGTTCAACTGGCTTTGGTGGTGGCGCCTCAGGTGGGAGGTTATAAGTTCACCAAGGTACTCATGGATGGAGGAAGCAGTATCAACATTCTGTATTATGAGACCTTCCGTCGCATGGGGTTGACAGACAAGAGTCTTAAACCGTCCAACACTGTTTTTCTGGTGTGGTACCAGGTAAATCGGCATATCCTGTAGGTAAGATCGCTTTGGAAGTTGTGTTTGGTGATGAACAAGACTCCCGGTCCGAGACATTGACCTTTGAGGTAGTGAGAATCTAGAGCCCGTACCATGCACTGTTTGAGCGACCGGCTTATGCAAAATTCATGGCGAGGCCTTGTTATATTTACTTGCAGCTCAAGATGCCGGGTCATAAAGGGACTATTACGGTTCACGGAAGTCGAAAAATCGCTTTGGATTGCGAGGAAGGTGATGCGGCTTATGCTGAGTCGGTTTGTGCTACAGAGGAGCTAAAGTTTTATAAGGAAAATGTTGATCCGGCAGATATGACCCCTCTGAAGAAGCCCACCACTGAGCATGACCCAACCCTCCATATCAAATCGGCTGACGAGACTAAGCTTGTTGACTTCGTGCCTGGCGATTCGTCCAAGCAGTTCAGCATCAGCACAAATCTGGATCCAAAATAGGAAAGCGCGCTCATCGAGTTCATCCGTGAGAACCGGGACATTTTTGCATGGAAGCCTTCTGACATGCCAGGTGTACCGAGGGAACTCGTTGAGCACACTCTTAATATTGATCCCAAGTTTAAACCGGTCAAGCAATTTCTTCGTCGCTTTAATGAGGAAAGACGCAAGGCAATTGGTGAAGAGGTAGCCCGGCTGTTGGCTGCTGGGTTTATCGTTGAAGTGTTTCATCCTGAATGGCTGGCTAATCCGGTGCTTGTTCTTAAGAAAAACGGCACTTGGCGTATGTGTGTGGACTACACGGATTTGAATAAAGCTTGTCCGGCCGATCCCTTTGCTCTCCCGCGTATTGATCAGATCATTGATGCGACGGCGGGTTGTGAGCGCCTGAGTTTTTTGGATGCTTATTCAGGATATCATCAGATCAAGATGGCAGTTAAGGACCAGGAGAAGACAGCCTTCATCACTCCCTTTGGAGCCTTCTGCTATGTTTCTATGCCCTTTGGGCTCAAGAGTGCCCAGGCAACTTATCAGCGTTGTGTGCAGAATTGTCTTCACATGCAGATTGGGCGTAATGTTCATGCCTATGTGGATGACATTGTGGTAAAATCCAGGAAGAGGGAAACACTGATAGATGACCTCAAGGAGACGTTTGACAATCTTCGGGTTTACAAAATGATGCTTAATCCGGATAAATGTGTTTTTGGTGTTCCGGCAGGCAAGCTCTTAGGTTTTCTTGTATCCAACAGGGGCATTGAGGCTAATCCGGAAAAAATCAAAGCAATCACATCACTGGCTAAACCGAAGTGTATCAATGATGTTCAGCGTCTGGCGGGTCGGATTGCAGCCCTTAGCCGGTTTATCAGCCGTTTGGGAGAGAAGGCAATTCCTTTGTATCAGATGTTGAAAAAGACAGACGACTTTCGTCTGGAGTGATGCAGCCAATGCGGCTTTTGAGGAGTTAAAGCGGCAGTTGGTTGAACCGCCGGTTCTTGCAGCTCCGGTTGATAATGAGCCTTTGCTGTTATACGTGGCTGCCAATGCCCGAGCGGTCAGTGTGGCAATTGTGGTTGAGCGTAAGGAAGCTGGGAAGGAATATCCGGTTCAACGACCTGTATACTACATCAGTGAAGTCCTGATCGAGTCAAAACAACGCTATCCACATTGGCAGAAGTTGGTGTATGGGGTTTTTATGGCAAGTCGAAAACTCAAGCAATACTTTCAAGGCCATCCCATCACAGTGGTTAGTTCTGCTCCTTTGGGCGATATAATTCAAAACAGGGAAGCAACTGGCCGGGTTGCAAAGTGGGCAATTGAGCTTGGTCCACACGGTTTGAAGTATGTGCCTCGAACAACCATCAAATCTCAGGCCCTTGTGGACTTTATCAATGATTGGACCGAGTTGCAAGCACCAGAAGACAAACTGGATAATACATACTGGACTATTCATTTTGATGGATCCAGGCAGTTGGAGGGCTCGGGGGCTGGAGTTGTCCTTACTTCCCCTCGAGGTGATAAAATTTGCTATGTTCTCCGCTTGATGTTTCCCTGTACTAACAATGCAGCTGAGTACGAAGCTTTACTCCATGGTCTCCGTGTGGCTAAAGAGATGAACTTAAGTCGAGTTCGTTGTTTTGGAGATTCTGATCTGGTGGCTCAGCAAGTTTCTGGTACTTGGGATTCTAAGGATCCACTCATGGCGGCTTACAGACGTGAGGTGGATATTGTGGCGGGTCACTTCAAAGGGTATCAGGTTGAGCATATCGATCGGCGCAAAAACGAAGCAGCAGACGCTTTGAGCCGGCTTGGATCTCAGCGTAAACCGGTACCTCCCTAATACCTTTTTAGATATCTTGCATAACCCGTCTGTTAAGTTGCCTACAGAAGAGGATTTGGCTGTTCCTAATCCGGAGGCTCAATTGGTGGCCGCTTTACACGTTGTCCCAGATTGGACGGTTCCATATCTGGCGTATATGAACCGGGGCGAGTTACCAGATGATGAAGTCCTGGCTCGACAGATAGTCCGGCGATCCAAGTCCATGGTTGTTCACAATGGCGAGTTACACCGCTGTAGCGTTTCAGGCGTATTTCAGCGTTGTGTTTCTCCGGAAGAAGGCCAAGAGATCCTACGGGAAATTCATGAAGGGGATTGTGGTCATCATGCCGGTTCAAAGTCCCTGGTTGCAAAGCTTTTTCGTCATGGGTTTTACTGGTTGACAGCTCATGCTGATGCGGAGGATCTGGTAAAGCGATGTGATGCTTGTCAAAAAATTTCACGCAGAGCTCATGTTCCGGCTCAAGAACTACGGATGATTCCTATCACTTGGCCTTTTTCTACTTGGGGGCTTGATATGGTGGGGCCCTTTAAGCGTTCCCAGGATAAGAAGACCCACCTGTTGGTGGCAGTTGATAAATTCACCAAGTGGGTTGAAGCGGAGCCTGTCAGCAAGTGTGATGCAGCTACGGCGGTTCAATTTCTCAAAAAGATTATCTTCCGCTTTGGCTTTCCACACAGTATTATCACGAACAATGGTACAAACCTTTCCAAAGGTGAGATGGAGGATTTCTGTCAGAGAGAGCACATCCGGCTTGACTTAGCATCTGTGGCGCACCCTCAATCCAACGGTCAAGCAGAGCGAGCCAATCAAGAAATTCTGAAGGGTCTTAAACCACGGCTCATGATTCCTTTCAAGCGGACGCCGGGTTGTTGGGTGGAAGAATTACCTTCTGTGTTATGGAGCATCAACACCACCCCCAATCGACCAACAGGTTACACACCTTTCTTCATGTTATACGGAGCAGAGGTAGTCTTACCAAGTGATATTCGTCATGACTCGTCCCGGGTTGCTAATTATGTTGAAGCGGACAACGAGCAAGCACGCCAAGAGGCGCTGGACCTGTTAGATGAGAAACGGGACATGGCTCTAGCTCGATCGGCGGTTTATCAACAAGACCTGCAGCGGTATCACAGCCGCCGGGTTAGGACAAGAGCCTTTCAAGAAGGTGACTTGGTGCTCCGGCTCATCCAGGATCAGACTGACATGCACAAGTTATCCCCACCTTGGGAAGGACCCTTTGTGGTCAGCAAAAAGCTGCACAACGGATCATACTACCTCATTGACGTTCGAGACAACACACGCAACTCTGAGGAGGAGACCCGGCGGCCGTGGAACATAGCTCTCCTACGGCCTTACTACACTTGAGCCATAGGCTTTTCTTATGTACATATTTCGACAATGTATATATTATGATCAATAAATAAACCAGCATCCTTGCTATAAGCAGGGCCTCTGCTGTTTTTCTCATATATCCTTTGAGTTACATGGGGGCTTCAGCTGACAAAGCGGAGTACTACCTGTTAAACCGGCTATCACGCCACAACATAGCTTGGGAGCTTCACACCCAAGGGGCCAAAGAGAGTCTGGATACTATGCACAGTTCAAACATAGGCACCCAATGAGCACAACTCATCATGTTACTTGGGGGCTCCTTGTGTCAAATACCAAGGAGTTTGAAAGGACCCTTGTAGCTGGGTATCGACCCACGGCTTGGAAGCCTGGTATATTTACCTAAAACCCCGGGTTAACCTGCCTTCATCAAGTAAGACACTCCTATCCAGGTAATCCTGGCATGACCCTCCGAACGTTTGACAGTTACTCTCATTGAGACCCTGAACTTGTCAAAGTTAAAACGGTGATTGGTTAGTTGGAGGTCCATCTTAAAAGGCTTTGCTAAATGGTTCAACTCAGCAGCCTGGCAGCCCATGAAAAGCCTCGAATTTGGGCCTGGCAGCCCTTGAAAAGCCTCGACTACACGGTTTTATTTGCGTTTGTCACTTTCTTTTGATAAATTTTCTGTTAAACCGGTTTCTTTGACCTGGTATGACTTATCAGTCATCTTATTAGCCCGGTGTTCCTTAAACCGGCTTGGTTTTCAACTACACGTTGACAGACCTTATTATCAAACCGGAGTTCATTAACCTGGCCTGGCTTTGACTACTTGTTGCCAATTTTGATCATCTGGTGTTTATCATCACCCGGTATGACTTATTATACGCCACCAGTACATGATGGAGTTATACAAGAATTTCAGATTTGGGTTTTCACCCTTATTACAATCAAAGTTGGTCAACCAACTAAAGTGATATTACATCACATGTATGAGTCATTTCATATTTTTTACGGTTTGATTATCAATCAGGCCTTATCTTGGGCATTATGTCCCGTCCGGCGGTAAACCGCCAGGACACTTTCTTTTTATGCAGACAAAGGGTTTGCATATTATGATACATGAACCAACATTGAAATTATCATGGCAGATCACATAAAGTATCTCCTACTACACGATGGCAGCAGATCAAAGTATTTTTGCTACCCTATTACAAGGCACTTAGCAGCCCAAAATATGGAATTGTTTTAAACCGGACAGTTTCTGACATATCAACTAGATTGACCGAATCAAGCTTCATCGCCCTGTTGATGTGAAGTAGATGGGTCATCTGGCGTCGGTTCAGCCTCTTCCTCACCATCCAATGGCTGGAAGTCAGTGATGGTCCAGTCAATCCAGGTTAAGGACTGAAAGAAAGCCTCTTCACTTATAAGCTCAGTCGGATCAACGTCAGGGGCGTAAGTGTGCTTACGGATTGGCAGAATAAGATTTTGCACTTCTGGAATGACAGCCTCAACCCGTTTGTTGTTTGCATCATAGAAGGATCGATGAACCATCAAGTTAGCTTCTTCTGCCAACTGACTCGCCAGAGGACGCATCTCCCTCGTCACACGTCTGAGGGCTTCGTTATCAAACACTTCCCCGTTTTCTTGTTCACTAGGGAGCCCTTGGCTATATCAACCAGATCAAGATCAGCTATCCATGCCTTGGCTCGAGTAAGTGCTAACAAAGTGCCAGCCCTAGCAGCGGATCGCTTCAACTCTTCTATCTATGCTGGTGTCATAGATAACCTGGCCAGCGTGTCCTTGATCAGTGTTGGGGCCGCATTGTCGTAGGAAGATGAGCAAATAACCCGTTGGGCACCGATATACAACTGTTCAATCAGTGTAAAGGCGGCCTTTAGTTTCTTCTGCATATCAGAGCCCAGATGAGCAATGCGGCTACCTACAGCGGTTTAAGAATTTCATGTTAAACCGATGATATTTCAAAAGCTAGACAGTTACAAAGCCTTGGCAAAAGATACTTACCAAATATTGCAGAAGTCATGGCATTAACTTGGCGCTTCAATCCACTAAGTTCTTCCGCCACCGGTTTAAGAGCTGATTCAGCATCTTCCGCCCGCTTCAGCAATCCAGCCTTTTCAGTGTCCCAGTTGGCCCTTTCAGACTTGAACTACTCTTTGAGCTGCTCCATGGTGGTTAAGGTGGTTTTTAACTCATCTTTTGCCTTGGTGGTTTCTGCTTGTTGGGATTTCAGATTCTCTTGAAGATCCGCAATTTGAGAGACTTGTCGATTTATCTCAGTCTACAACAGTCAGAAGAGTGTGTCAATATCTTCTTTCAAAGTCCCAAGCATATCACTATTTATACACTTGGCACTTGGGGGCTAATGTGGATCATTTTTTCTTACTAATTGTTGAAGTCCCATGGATTAATACAAGTTTTAATCATGGCACTTGGGGGCTAATGTATATTTGCTCAAAACATACACAAGGAAAATCAACGAAGTACAGTACGGAATATAAAAGTCCCGGTTTGGCTTTCTAAGACAAACCGGCCCTTGGGGGCTACAATACAAGGAGTGGACAGAATAAAGATGGGGTTTTCAGAATTACCTCATAGCGCTCCTTCATCAGATTTACCAAACCGGCTTCATAGTCCCGGCTGGTGTAAAGCCGGTTCAAGAAACCGGAGTGAAGGTCTTGAGCAGGAAGATCAACATAGGCTGACAAATCAGTCTTCCCTTTTCCCTTGCTCATAGCACCAAATTCATCTTTGGCAATGTGCTTTGATAGAGCAACCGGATTACCTGGGGAGGTATATGCAGTGCCAGTAACAACATCATCATCTTTGGCCAGGCTTGATGGATTGACATTCTTAACAGGGCTTGGCGCTTTGGCAGCAGGGCTCGGCGGTCTGTTAACTGGGCTTGGCGGATCAACAGTTGAATCCCGCTGCTCAATAGTTGGACTTGGAGGGGCATGAGGATGTGATGTATCAACATGTACATCCAGTTCAACTTATGGCGGGTTAGCATCAGCGCATGGGTTTTGCGGAGCAGAGCTGTCTATGGCAATCTCAGGATTTTCGCCATCATTCTTTGGGTTCTTCTCCAGATCAACATCGTCAGTAGGGTCGCTGGTCTTGGCTTTCTTACTTAATCGGGCCTTGGCACTACAACATCAAAAGTTAGAATATGATAAACCGATACATGAAGAAACAAACAATGTACTTACCCAGCGACAGTCTTGAGGGGAGGCAGCTGAGTGGTTGATGAACCGCCAGACGAGTTGGAAGATGCCTGATAATTCGGGTTAGACGGATTGAGTGGGCATCAGAAGAAACCCTTCAAAGGATAAAGTTTTTCAGGAGAACAAGTCACCTCTGGACGATGTTTTCGGGTTGGTGTATCTGCTAAACCGGACGAAGTGATTTGCTGACCACTATGCCGGGTTGTGCGATGCTCTGCAGCTTGCTGTGTCTTCAAAGAAAATTTTGGATCCAAATGAGCAAGGGGGTGAGATTGTTTTACTTTCTGGACTGTATAGCGAACTCTTTGAACCGGTACAAGATCTGAATCGGAAGAAAGAATAATTACCTCAACATGGTCTGCGTGGCTGGCCTTAGCATCATCCTGGGAATAATCATTGTCAATAGGATGTACAAAAAAGGAACCAAGTGAGTCAAGTTCTACCTCTGCGTCTGATTCCTCATCTTCTGGCGGATCAGAAGACTTAGTGGTTTTCGTCTTGGCAATTTTCTTGGTGACCTTGCTTTTTGCACGAGGAGCCCTGGCCGGTTTAGTCCATTTCCAGAAGGAGCTGTTAGCCTATGAAATTAAGGCAAGGAAAGGTTAGCACATAATTAATGCGGAGGCGAATCAATAAGTATTAAAGATGAACTTTACCGCTGGCGGTTTATTGGAGACGCAAAAAGGTGGCAACCCGGTTTGGCTGCATGCAGAGGTCGGCTCATCAAGCATTTTCTTCACAGATTCAGTAACTTCAAGACCGGTCATTACTACGTCATGATATCCTTGAGGGTCTTTGACGTTGCCAGTATATTCATGCATCAATCTGGGGCGGCGTCTTAAAGGCAAAATGCCCCAAGAAACCCAGCAGCCGACAAGATCAATGCCAGTCAAACCGTTGGCCATGAAAGCCCGGAGCTTGGTGAGTTGAGGTGCAAAGTTTTTCTGTTCTGTGGCGGATAAGCGTGAAGGTAATGGGTGACCGTTGCTAAGCCGGTGAGGGCGATAACCCGGCAAAGGATTTTCTCCATCAGGGGCAGTGTTCCGGCAATAAAACCAAATTTGGTTCCAATCTTTAGGATGGCTATGATGTTTTGCATGAGGGAAGTCAACTTCTTTCGTTTTCTGAATTGAAACGCCACCAAGCTCTGTGTTGGGACCATCCGAAAATTCCGTACGGCGGTTCAAATGAAAGAAATCCTAGAACAACTCCACGGTTGGCTCTTCTTGAAGGTAGACTTTGTAGAATACTTGGAAGTTGCATATATTGGACACAGAGTTCGGTCCAATATCTTGCGGATGGAGTTGGAAGCTTGCAAGGACATCCCGGAATTTTTTGATCCGGGCGGGCTGAATCCCCGGTCTAAGTGTTGCATAAATACAATCACTTCTCCATCTTGAGGTTCAAGTGGACATTCAGAGTCCGGAACTCGCCAATGAAGGACCCTTTTTGAAGCTAAAGCACCAGTGGTGAGGTATCCATTGATTTGTGTTTCCGTGATCCGGGATGGAACCCAATTGCAAGCTGAGAATTGTTTAGTCATCTTGGAAGGGGAACTGAAAGGAAAAATAAAGCCGGTTTACAAATTAACGGTTTAAGTGTACTATTCAAGTGTTAAACCAGAGAATTGCCGTGCAAATTCAGTTGGCGGTTTAAGAGAGGGCTAATGATATATGGCGGATTGGTTGTCACAGGTTAATCCGCCTATAGGTTTCACACAATGACCAAATGTATTTGGATCTACCACGCCTCAGTAAAGAAAAATTACTGCGACTTATAAATGGCGTTGAAGCAGAACAGGGAAGGTCGTGTACTCTACAGAAGAAAGGGAAGATCGGCTAATATTAAAAATGGATGCAGAATAGCTACCGCACAAGATCTACACAATTATTGGATCAAAGTAACCATGGAAGAAGGAAAAGCTAAGAGTTGAGGACGAAGAACAAAGAACTGTACAGATGAACGCATGAACCCTAGCATAGATCTAACGATGCAGGAAGGAGGAAACTCACCGGTGCAGATCTATTGCGGAAGGAAGCGGCGAGCTCTGGTTCGTTTCAGGTTGATGCAGCGGCCTATGTTGACGAAGCTCTCAAGGGTCGCGGACGGCGGCGGAGCTTCGGAGCTTGGGCGTCGCGAGGAAGAAGAAAGCACAGAAGGGAAAAAGGAGGAAAAGGCCCTCGGGCTTTATTTATAGAGGAAAGGATAAATGGCAGGTGCGAGAATCGAGGAGCCTGAAGCGGCAGAGTGGGCGCGCCTGTCGCCTTGATTTTCGGGACGACCATTAATGAGGGGAATCTTTTTTCTTTTTATACAGAGATGATGTCATGATGGACCGTTGCTGTGTCTAGAAGATGACGTCACAACGGTTTAACTAAATTTACAGGAGAAGACAATATGGCGGTTTATGGAAATACAAGAAGACGTTTACAAGATATCTTTGAAGTATTGAAGATTGACATGAACAGGTTCAAATCAATCTGGGGCCTAATGTTGGGGATATAGCTACTGAGTGTAAACCGGCCAGGAGGGTCTGATTCACCCTCGACTATGCTGAAGCCCATAGACATCCAGAAGATGGCGCTTTACTAAATGAAGCTTAGAGGCCCGAAGCCCAAAGGCGGATTAGGGCCCATAATGGTAAACCGCCATGACTATGTAACTTGTAATATAAGTTAGGAAAGGAGAGATCGAGACGGACACTTTGTATGAGTCGGCTTCGGGGCTCCGTAGACCGTCCGGGCGTCAACCTGTGTATATAAAGGGACGACCCAGCAGTGGTTCAGGGACAACAAACAACAACTCGAGACTCAGGCAAGCGTATTTTCTCCCTGATCATCGAAACCCGGTCAATTCCATCACAACTAGACGTAGGCTTTTACCTTCATCAAAGGGGCCGAACTAGTATAAACTCCCGTGTCCCTCGTCCGGTTTAACCCCTTCAAGCTAACCCGTTGCGATGGCTCCACGACTAAGTCCTTTCATGAGGACATCTGGCGTGTTAATTCCATGACTGGTTCAGTTAGAGCCAACGCCTCGCACACACGCGCGTACCTGTACGAGAGAAACGCGCATCGCTCGGCCCCCGACCTCCCACCGTAACCGGCAACTCCCCGAAATTTTCCTCCCCCTCGCTTCTACCATGGTTTTTTCCATCATGGACAGCCCAAAGAATGTCATGCAGCTGCGTCTCTGGCCCGCCCAGGACGAAAAGCCCATTTTCTGTCATGATTTTTTGTCATAGAAGTAGGAGCCCACCACATCTATGATGATACCGGGTTTTGTCACAATTATTGTCATAGAAGTGTCATATGTATGACAAATTTTTTTTTCGTTCGGCCCAAAATGTCACAGATGTGTCTTTTTTTTGTAGTGCATTGGGCTATCCATCACAAGCGCTTTTACTTCTAGAACCGTTTGCAAAGTTCCATGACCCATTTAGCAGGTTTATTAGTTTACAATTAATAGTTCCAGTGTTGCGCAAATTCACATTTCGTATCGAACAACTGTTTGCCAATTTCATATCAGGCACATAGATATATTTTAACATCACAGTACGATAGCTGCGTGAAAACAGCACAGTGCAACATATAGCTAGTTCAACTTCATAAGAACAATATTAGAACAATATATTCATTCCCCTAATCAAGATCATCCAGGCTCGTCTTATCCACCTCTGCTTTCAGTTCAGTTAGAACCTTTTTTGCACTGGCCAACTGGGAAAGTGCCTCCTCCTTCGCCGACACCCTCTTAGCAAAGTCTGATTTTAAAAACCTGAGCTTAGTCTCCACCTTCCTATTTTTATGCCGCATCTTCAAATATTCTTCAGCGTTGACATTACTTTCTCTAAGCCTACCTCTATTCTCTTCCTGATACATGCTCTAGAGCTTTGCTAGGCACATCTTCAAAGACTGTGGCCACTCTTCATCAACCCACTCCAAGTAAGAACACTTCTGTTCATCCTATAATATTTAAAACTATATCAGTAGCAATTGTAGGGAAAATGGGTTTATTGCGACATAGACAATCACCAATACTTATTTTGAAAAACTAAAGAAACATGTTAATTATGACATATCTTCTCAAAAAGATCAATGTGCAAATGAATTAATTGCTACTGAGACAAGAACCAAATTCTGAAACATCAGAAGATATAATTAACTACAACAACGCTACAAGTTCTTACTCATGTACTATAAATAACAAATTGAACATTTTAAGAGGAACGTAAATATAACTGCAACAACATAGCGACAGTGTGTTGATGATAGCAAATTGATACTAACAGGTGTGTACATGCACAACTTTAGTAACATAGAACTAATAGCACTAAGGCCGTCCACTATGTATGCCAAAACAAGTGTAAAGAGAACTATTGCTACATCTCGCACCGGTGCCCTGCACTGGCGAGCCAATGGAGCGGAAAAAATCAGGGACCCGAACCCCGGAGCACCTAGTTGCTCTAACGCCCAGTTCCTTTGTGCCATAAAGATTTAGTATTTTACTACTTGGCTGCTCGGATGTGTGGACAAGTTGGCTGCACAAACTGCTGAAGCGGTGCCAAATAATTTTCTAATGACACCGCTGATGAGATGGCAACATTTTTAGATATTAGGTACAAACTGTGACACTGTCTTAGGATGCGTTTGGTTGAAGGTGTGGTATGAATGGGTTGGGACCGCGACAGTGTCTAAATCACATCTAACAAATGATTTGTAACAATGAAAGAGGGTCTAACCTTCTCTACACATGCCAGAAACTTCCTCCCACTATCCACAGATCAAAAGCAACTAGCTTCATGCATGGAGACTGATGGTGACAACGAGCAGACAGATCGTCGTCCACCCCGCTCCATTAGTTGCAACTGATGGTCCTAGGGAACTACAAGAGGAAGAAATGACTCAAATTGACCGCCAGGTAAAAGTCCTTCATTCCGTCATAGCCCGAGAGAGAGAAGAGAGGCATACCTGGGTGGTGAAGGAGTCATCGGAGGAGGAGGAACCGCTGGTCTTTGAAGAAGACCATGGCGACCCCGACGGTAGGATGCGAGACGGCGAGAGCGAGGAAGTGGCTATAGCTTATGAAGGAAGGAAGGAAGGAAGGGGGGAACAGGGGAAATGTGACTAGTGGTCGGGGATAAAAGGGCGTGGGGGAAGGGGGGAGTAGATATTTCGGTGGTAGGCCAAAAATTTCGAAATGTGGAGGGAAACTTTGCACGCGGTGCCGCCGGACACCATTCACTTCGAACGATAGTGTGCGTCGCAAACGATTCTTCTAGTTTTCGCACATGGGATGAGTTTGATAATTCAAATTTCGGTGGAAATTTCCCCGGGTACATCATTGCATAATTTAACATCGCTTGCTAATTTGGGCACACAAAAGGGCGTACAGCACAAAGACCACACTTACTGAATCGAGCAATTTTAGTAATTACACAGAGCCAGTGACCTAAACATTGCTCTAATAAAAGACCAGCATTAAAAACAAAGCCTAAGCACACATAATCTTAACAAATCCGCCGCCGCGCCGGCCTATGCATCACCGGTGTGAGATGAGACATCGATGACTTGTCCTGGCGACATGTCGCCATTGGTGGACTCCATGTCCCCCCTGCTGAAGTCGACCACGTCCTCGTCCTCATCCTTGGCGCCGCCCTCCAGGTTGTAGTACTCATAGTAGTGGCTGCGCCAGAGCTCGCGTTGGTACTCCACCACCGATTCCTCGATGGACAACCTCTTCTCTACCTTGACTTGGGCCACATGCAACTCCTCCTGATGAGGACATCAATACCATTGTTACACCCACAACCCCTGCTACTATACATGCTGGACCAATTACTAGAGCTCATGCACGCCAATTAAATTACCGGGTACTTTTGTTTCTTGGTAATGATTCTAATGTTCATGAGAATATGATGCTTCCTAAATTGGATACATTTGTTTTGCTTACAAATGAAGAGCCTAGCTTGGACGAGGATGAACATTGGAGCAAGAACAAGCATGGAGATGATGGCATGCACAAGGAAAATAAGAACTGAGTTTCAAGTGATGATTCAGGACTTTGAAGCCACCGTAATGAGTGCATGAAGTCATGGACGAAATATACAAGCTGCCACTTCACAAATTTCATCCAGAGGCTATTATAGGTGCTGCGTCACCTTATTATTGGGCCAGACCCATGTAATTTTGAAATACATAAGTATAGGCTGTTTTTAGAGTCCGTATGTGTGGGGAAATAAGAGATAGGGTTGGTTTCGGACCCCTCCCCCAAGGGCCATGAAATTCCCCCTCTCTTCCTCCATATATACAGCCCTTAGGGCATCATTTAGACTTTGGGTTTTGTTTCGATTAAAGTTTGCCGTGGCTGCAACTGCGCGTACTTCGTTTGTGTTCAATGACCAGACAAAGACGTCACAAAACCCCACATTCATCAATAAAGCTTTCCTCTTATATTCGCAATATCCAGATTGCAATCTCAGTTTCTTTCTTGTTCTTTGTTTGCTTGCTGGAAATAGACCCTTGTGGTCAGGTTGATCGTGCTCTGGCGTGGTCAATAACCTCTCGGAGTTGGTTTAGCGATTGCTAAGGCACGACGTCCTCGCGTGTTCGTAGTCGGATCGTCGAAGTCTACTCCACCCAAAACGATAGCCACCATCTCATCGAAAGACAAGACACCTTTGCCTCTCTCACCTCCTCCCGGCTCTCCTCGATCTCCGCCGCCTCTTGCATCTCCAGCTCCTGATCGGCGACCTTATGAGGAAGCAGGTGCTCCATGGCCACCGCCGCCTTTTCGGACCTAGGTTGCATGCTTGATTCCGAGGTGGCCTGGAATATCTTGGCGTGGATGCCCTCGACCCGGGCCAGGGAGACATCCGCGGCACGGACGACGGCTTGAGCACTCTCGGTGTTTGCAGCCGCCATCGCAGCAGCAGCTATAGCCGTCTCGGCTACTGCAGCTGCCCTGTCGGCCGCCTCAAACGCCTTCTCGGCGGAATCGAACGTGCTCAATGCGGATGCAGTGGCACTCTCGGCGTAAGCAGCCGCGGTCGGGGGGACGCGGCCATCGTACGGGCCTTCACGAAGCGTTTCCACGACGTCATCTTTGCAAGAAGGGGGTGCGGGAATGGGGATCAGGATTTGTGGATTCGAGTGTTGCCGGCACTGGAGCAGATGAGCCAGCGATGCTTAAGGTAGAAGATTTAAATAGACCCAGAAATTTGCATCGCAAACGATTCCTACAAAACAACTGTGTGTGATGTTGTAGATATTTTTTATTAGCTGTGAAAGACAAATTTGGAGTAAAGTGGCAACGAATGGTGTTTTAAATGTACGAGAAAATTTGTAGTACTAATACAACTGCCATGTCAAATTTTGGAAAATTTCAGGGGTCATTTGACCTTTTAAGACATTTAAGTGATTTTCTAGCCATTTAGTGCCCATAATTGAAATTTGAACTAAATGTACATGCAACAGCTAACCATAACGGTTTGAAAAGTCATATTTTGTGTACTTGTGTGCGATATAATTCCATGTGCAGTAAATAGGAAGGAATTTTCAAACATATTGGTCTAATGGCTATGACACAAGTAAGCATGGAGTGCCATGGCATTTGAATTCCAAATTTTTTTAAAAAGATCAGAAGCACATGAAACATTGGTTGATGTAATGTCATCCCACCAAGATGATGTGGCAAAAAATTGGCATGTTTAACGAAAGTTTGGACACACAACCCTCACAAACCAGAGCAACTCACTAGAAGGCTCGTGGTTCCGAGAGGAAACAATGCATGTTTGATGACGATCGGGAGATAGCTTCCTCGTACGGCCTTCAATTTTTTTCAATGTGTAACATGCACTAATACAACTGTCACGTGAAAACTTGGAAAATTTCAGGGGTCATTTGACCTTTTGAAGACATTTAAGTGATTTTCTAGCCATCTAATGACCGTAATTCAAATTTGAACTACATCTACATGCAACAGCTAACCATAACGGTTTGAAAGTGCAACTATCCCTGGGTGGTTTTGGTAATGATTAACAACATATAGCTCATTGAACTAATGCTATTTCAAGATGAATACTTCAGGAAAGTTCAATGATTGGCATGGCATGGATTAGGAATGTGGACCCCTCAAAATGCTAAGGACAAAGGATAGGCTCAAGCTCCAAAAGCTCAAGACTCTACATTTTACTTTTAGCGATCCAAGATCACATTGAGTCCATAGGAAAAGCCAATACTATTATAAGGGGATGAGGAGTTGCTTAATGGCTTGCTTGCTCAAAATTCTTAGTGATATGCTCTAAAAACCCTCAACCACTTTCTCATATCCACATATGTCCCAAACCAAAAGTCAAACTCGGCCCCATCGATTTGATCTATCCGGCGCCACTGAGTTCATTTGACATAGCCACTGCCAGACACCCTAGTTACTTCGGTCTCACCGATAGGGATCTCGGTCCCACCAAGATGGGATTGCAAACTCTCTGTTTCCCTTTGTAATGTTTCGGTCTAACCGAGATGAGTGATCGGTCCCACCGAGTTTGCAATGCAAACTCCCTGTTTCTCTTTCATAATGTTTCGGTCCCACCAGGATGAGCGAATCGGTCCCACCGAGTTTTCCTGACCAACTCTCTGGTTAGCTTATTACCAAAGTCGGTCCAACCAAGTTTGTGTAATCAGTCTCACCGAGATTACGTTATTCCCTAACCCTAATTAAATCGGTTCCACCGAGTTGACATGTCGGTCCCACCGAAATGCCTAACGGTCACATTATGAACTGAATCGGTCTGACCGAGTTTTTTGATTCTGTCCCACCGAGGTTGGTAAATTGTGTGTAACTGTTAGATTTTTTGTGGAGGCTATATATACCCCTCTACCCTCTCCTCATTTGTGAGGAAAGCCATCAGAACAATCCTACACTTCCAGCATTCATTTTCTGAGAGACAACCACCTACTCATGTGTTGAGGCCAAGATATTCCATTCCAACCATATGAATCTTGATCTCTAGCCTTCCCCAAGTTGGTTTACACTCAAATCATCTTTCCACAAAATCCAATCCTATGAGAGAGAGTTGAGTGTTGGGGAGACTATCATTTGAAGCACAAGAGCAAGGAGTTCATCAATAACACACCATCTATTACCTTTTGGAGAGTGGTGTCTCCTAGATTGGTTAGGTGTCACTTGGGAGCCTCCGTCAAGATTGTGGAGTTGAACCAAGGAGTTTGTATGGGCAAGGAGATCGCCTACTTCGCGAAGATCTACCCTACTAAGGCAAGTCCTTCGTGGGCGATGGCCATGGTGGGATAGACAAGGTTGGTTCTTCATGGACCCTTCATGGGTGGAGCCCTCCATGGACTCGTGCAGCCGTTACCCTTCGTGGGTTGATGTCTCCATCAACGTGGATGTACGATAGCACCACCTATCGGAACCACACCAAAAATCTCCATGTCAACATTGCATTTGCTCCCTCCAAACTCCTCCCTTTACCTTCATATGCAATGATTTACATTCCTCTCCTATACTCTTAGAATTGCATGTGTTGGTTGATTGCTTGACTTGTGCTAAGTTGCTAAAATCTGCCAAGAACTAAAATTGGGAAAAGGCTTGATTTTTATTTGGTCAAGTAGTCGAACCCCCCCCCCCCTCTAGACATACTTTCGATCCTACAAGTGGTAACAGAGCTATGGTCTCCATTTTTCTTGATTTCCATAACTTTTGGTGATCATAGCCTTGGTTTCACAACCTAGGAGAGTATGGCGTTTAGCAAGGAAAATTACGACCGTAGAGGTCCTTACTTTCATTGTACTAATTTTGCTAGTTGGAAGCATAAGATGAAAATGCATATTCTTAGACATAACCCCGCTGTTTGGGCTATTATCTGTATTGGCTTGGAAGGTGAATTCTTTGATGGGAGAGAACCAATCGTGAAGCTACCGCGAAAGAGTTGAAGATGCTACGATACAACGCTCAAGCTTGTGATATTCTCTTCAACGGATTGTGCCCCGAAGAATTCAACAAAATCAGCCACCTTGAGAACGCAAGGGAAATTTGGGATACTTTGATTGATATGCACGAAGGTACCGACTCCGTCAAGGAATCCAAATTGGATGTGCTTCAAAGTCAACTTGACAAGTTCAAAATGAAGGATGGTGAAGGTGTCGCTGAAATGTACTCTAGGCTTGCTCTCAACGCAAATGAGATTGCCGGCTTAGGAAGTGAAGAGATGACCAATAGATTCATCATCAAGAAGATCCTAAGAGCTTTGGATGGAAAATATGATACCGTGTGCACATTGATCCAAATGATGCCAAATTACAAAGATCTCAAGCCAACGAAAGTCATTGGAAGAATTGTTTCTCATGAGATGTCACTCAAGGATAAAGAGGAACTTCACAACAAGTCAAGTGGTTCTTACAAAGCCTCATGTGATGCTCCTACATCATCAAGTGAGAAACAAACCTTCAATGAAGAATTGAGCCTAATGGTGAAGAACTTCAACACATTCTATAAGAGTAGAAGCAAGGAAAGAAGTTCCAAGTCAAGGTCCTACAATGACAAAAGATCTTCAAGTCATGAACGTAATTGCTACAATTGTGGAGGACCCGGACACAACTCCAATGAGTGTATGGATCCCTACAAAAGAAGAGAAGATTCGCCTAAAAGAAGAAGTAGAAGAGAAGAATCACCACCAAGAGAGAGAAGGAGTAGAGATGATCGTTATGAACGAAGAACCTCCCGGAGAAGCAAGGATTCGGAAAGGAAGGACAAATCATCAAAGAGCTACACAAAATGAAGACATCAAGTTCACGTTGGTGAATGGGTATTCGGCCCCGACTCCGACCATATCACTCTGAAAGAAGTTATCACTCCGACCCCGAATATACTCAAGATGAAGGTGTTGCCAGTCTAGCACTTGTTTCAACCAACTTCTATGACATATTTGACTCACCATATGAAGGAATTGGAAGATGCTTCATGGCTAAAGGCCCAAAGGTAACACACCCTGAGTATGTTGATTTCAATAGAGACAAAGATGATTTGCTAGGTGATGATGATTTACTTGTTGACAACTCTAGTGATGAATACTATGATGAAATGTTAACTAATCATGCTAATCAAGATAAAACGAATGACAATGATAAGGAGAAGATTGAGCGTCTAACTAAAGAACTAAACACTCTTAAGTTAGCTCATGAAACTACCGTGGAAGATCATCGAGAACTTTTAAGGACTCATGAGAAGTTACACTTTGAAAAGCTCAGCCTTGAGCAAGAGCATGAGTTTTTAAAGGGAATTACTGATGATCTTTGCAAGAAAAGTTCTTCTTACATTGCCAAGCGTTTACTCTTGTCTACTTACATGCGATGAGTAAAATCTAGCAACAGAAGTAAGAAAGATTCTTCCTCTAGTAGTAACAATAATCATGCTAAATCCAATGTTGTTGCTTTTAGTAGTTCTCTTGATTCCACTAATGGTTCTCTTAGCCAGGTTACACTTGAGCAAGGAAATAGCTTATTGAAGGGAATTACAGAGAAAGGTGTTTACAAGAGCCTTGCCGAAAGTAAGCAATTTGAGGAAATTTTACGGAAGCAAGGAAGGCGCCGGAAGAATCAAGGTGTTGGTTTTGAACGAAAGTTCAATGCCAATGGAGTTGAGTGGGAAGAAGATCAATACCCCAAGACAAAGTTTGTTCCTCAACAAGAGAAGTATTATCCTACTTCTTTCCAAGGGACACAAGCAAAAGATGATCTTCCACCACAAGACCACAAGAAAAAAAGGCAAGGATAAGCTTCAAGAGGAGATTGATGCATTTGAAGAAGCTCCCAAGGCCTTGGTCAAGTGGGTTCCCAAGACTACATCAAGTTCTACTTCATCAAGTACGACTACAACCCCAAGGATTCCCATCAAGATGATGTGGATCCCGAAGAAGAAGAACTAGAGAGTTCTTGAGGGTGACTCCGCCAACACACTTCACTCATATTACTTTGGCAAGAACAAGTGCAAACAACTTCCACATCTTGCACTAGTACAAGGAGTCACAAACCCTATTATTGGTAAGACAAGAGACAAGGTAACCTAATGCTTTAATGGACATCATCTTGTGTGTGCTTCATTCTATGTCTATGTATATCCTTGTTTGTTTCTTGTGGGACTAACCCGTGTAGGTATTGGAAGTGCAACTCACTCCAATGGATTGCTCCTAATGATCTACATCAACATTCAGCGTCCACATCTTCAACACCTACATCAAGTCATCATCGACAAAACCCAAGGTTAGTTCATCCCTCTTAAGGGGAGATATCCCATCTAGGGGGAGCTTTACTCTAAGACTTGAGCTAAAGCAACTCTAACGGTGTGAACACAATAATGCTTTATGTAAAAGTGGTAACCGCACTTGTGCTTAAACAATGAGTATGACCTATGATCAAATGTTCTCATTTGACTCCTAAGTCAATATACTCATATATAGATGACCTAGTCATCGCAAATTGCTTGATAGATGCTAGAGTGTTTGTGCATGCTTTGCCACATATTTCATTTGCCATTTTATTGTGTGAGCATGTTGGTTGCATATTTTAGTCATTAGAGGACATCCACTTGTTGTTTTGATTGTTTGGCTCTTTCTCTTTTACCAAGTGGATGGACAGGAATGCCTAAGAACCTTCTCTAGCTATCTATGCTTTTCTCGTCTCAAACTCTATTCATGCTACATCACAAAGTTTGATCAAGTCAGATTCGAACCACTCTGTGTGAGGAGCACTCGGAGTCCCCGATTCGTCATAGACTTAAACTTCCAAAACCTCTTTGTGCATTTCGGTTTGACCGAGTCATCCATTTCGGTCACACCAAGTTCACTAAGTTGATCTAGGTTTTCATCTCGGTGCAACCGAGTTGAACATTTTGGTCACACCAAGTTGCAGTAACCGCTTGTGATTCTGCATCTCGGTGCCACCGAGTTGTTCCACTTGGTCACACCAACAGGGTCGGGATATATATACGCACGAGTGAGATTTTGGAAAATTCTTCAAAACCCCTCAGCCCGCGTGTATCCTGCTTTGCCTCTTTGGGTCTCCGGATCGCCTCCTCGCCGCCAACAACCTTCTGCCGCTAGTTTCTGCCGCCATCACTGGAATCTGCTCCGCCGTCGCCGCCGTAGAGAACACCTGCCGAACTAGGGTATGTGTTCGACCCCTTGTGCACTCCATTTATCTCCGATTCTAAGCACGAGGACAATGCCATGATTCTTGCCACGAATGAAATCAATCTATCCAGAGAAAACTTCCTTAGGCCTAGTTTGATTTGAAAATTTTAGGGTTATCTCTCTGCTGAACTCATGTCGGACCGACCGAATCATAGAAATCGGTCTCACAAATTTGGCTTAGGCCATTGCACATGTGCTTTTCAGTCTGACCAAAAACTGCAAATCAGTGTGACCGAGCTCAATTCTCTGTGAAACCTAGCAATCTCGGTGCCACCGAACTGTGACTCGGTCTGACCGAGTTCACTAGTTCAGGTTCCAAATATTGCTTCGGTATCACCGAGTTTATCAATTCGGTAGCTCCGAGATCATTTCAGTAGAGAACTAAAACTAAGTTTTTGACTCATTTATTTTGCAAAATCTCTGCACTTTGTGATGCTCATCTACTCTACCTCATCTATATCTATTCACAGGGATTGCTGTTAGTTTGCCTGCCAAGATGTCTGACCAAAGTGATAGCCAGAATAAGTATGAAGAGCAATTGCAAATGAGTGAGGGCACTAGTACCTCAAGCAGCTATGATGAGGGCAGCAGGAGCACACCAAGTAACTTGCCCAAGGCAGCCACTAGATCAAGGAAGAAGAGAACCTAAGACTCTGAGGATGAGGATTATGTTGCTGTTGAGGATGAGGCCACCTCAAAGAAGAAGGTGATGAAGAAGGAGTATGGTACTGCTGCTTCAACAAAGCCCGGCATGAACAAGAAGGCACCAGCAAGGAGAGTGCCAACATCCAAACCAAGGAAAGTTGCCACAGGAGAAACCATGACATTCACTCTAGAATCGGATGAAGGTGAAGCAGTTGGAGATGGCCAGAAGAAGAAGAAGAGGCAATAACCGCAACTAAAAAAGTTCTTGGAAAGTTAACTATGGTGAGAGATTCTGAAGAGGAAGAGGAAGAGGATGCTGCACCAGCACCCAAGTCCCAAAAGCTTATGGGAGATGCAGTCAAGTCAGGGGTTGCACCTAAGCCCAAACCTGCTCCCAAAGCTGTTGCTCAAACCACCAAGTCTGCACCCAAGAGAAGCACCAGAAACATCCCAGCTGAAGAGAAGAACAAGGCCCCAGTGCCTGAAGTTGAAGAAGAAGATGTTGAAGCCCAAGTGCTGAGAAAGCTCAAACCAAAGATCCCAGACCACAATCACATTCATCCAATGGCAGAGGACATGAGCATCAGGAAGGATGCATGTTGAGACTTTGGAGGAAGAATGACCCTTATGCTGTGAGAAGGAAAACTGCAGTGGACTACAGGTTCCACCCCAAAGAACAACAAGACTTCTATGAGACCATCCTGCTTGACAAGAAGCCAATTGTTTGTGACATGAGATGGGTTGATTGGACATACATTAGAGAGAATGAAGATCACTTCCCAGGTGTATATGATAGCTTCAAGGCTTGTGGAGTTGACAAGTTTGTTGGACAGAAGCTCACCAAATGGAATGATGAGCTGATCATGCAATTCTACTCCACTGCTCATTTCTATCCAGATAGAAGATAGTGTGGATGTCTGAAGGTACAAGGTACCAATCAACTGTTGAAGAATGTCACGCTCAATATGCGATACTATCCTAAAGAGACTCGAAGGTCCCACCAAGGATAGAACCGCATATTGATACGCTTTTGCAAGGTGGATATCATTACATCAACATTACATAATAGATGGGGATACATACAAAAGGCATACAATGCCACACGAATACAACATCATCTTACATAAGAGCACCATCCGACTACGATTGAAACACAAACAGAAACTCAAACGACATCCACCCTGCTAGCCCAGGCTGCCGACATGGAACCTATCCCCTTATCAAAGAAGAAGCAGAAGAAGGACTCCAAAACAAGCAAACATCGCTCTCGCGTCATGATCATCGCATAACCTGTACCTGCAACTGTTGTTGTAGTAATCTGTGAGCCACGAGGACTTAGCAATCCCATTACCATGGGTATCAAGACTAGCAAAGCTTAATGGGTAAGGAAGGGGTAAAGTGGTGAGGTTGCAGCAGCGACTAAGCATGATATGGTGGCTAAAATACGCAAATAAGAGCGAGAAGAGAAGCAACGGAACGGTCGTGAAGATATGAGCAAAACAAGTTAAACATGGCATTGATGCAAAATGCATACAAACATCAAGCAAACACTCAAAATAAGGATTCAACATGATAATATTAAACTACATGCAACCCTAAGCAAATTTCATATATAGCACACTCAAAACGGAGCAACGATTCAACACATACACATGAAACAAGTTTAAAGGACAAGCTATCCAAAACAACAACTAGGCATCTAGCAAGCATCAAAAAAATATGCTACAGCATCTCAACGTGAAAAAAAGGCATGGGCTTCAAGTACAGGTAAAGCATTACAAAACATGAACACTGATCTATCTCCAGAAAACATTATAACATGCTCAAAAGGACATGGCAAGATTGCAAATAATAACAGTTTACAGACTTAGCAGAAATAACATCAGGTTGCAATGTTTAGAGCTATCAAACCACATGTTACAAGAACTTAACATGGCAAACAAAGGCATGGTATGCTAATACTAAAGACAAAGAACAAAACTCCCTTACTGAGCTTATTCCAAAGATCAACCGAAAAGATGGTAGCATCCATGTAAACATGGCAAGTGATATGACAGATTCAGACATGGCAGGAACAACGATAAGTAGGCATGTTGGTGAGCTCGTACCACTCACCACAGAGCAATACATGGCATGACAAGGTAAAGAAAAGTAATATGACATATTTATGAAGCTAAGCATGGCAAGATAAAGTTCATAGGGTGCATGGATCACTATGAAAGCGCATGGCAAAACTGAACTTAATGTTAACAGGCTGACAACAACATTATTTAGCAATTTGAGAGCAAGATTACAACAAGCTACAGCAGGCTATAAATGCAACCAGGGGCATGGATGGATATAGAATGACATGTATAACAAAACATCCTGAGTGAACATCTCCAGATTATGCATAGAATGACTTGTAGCAGCAGGTTTACATAGCACCATGATAAAGCAGATTCAGCCTAGCAAAACAGCAACAACAAGTACCCTACTTCACGAGCTCGATGCACTCACTACAAGACACACAAAAATACATGGATTGCACCACTGTAAAGATGGCATGATTTGCTCAAAACTCATGTAGACATCAAGCTCATAAGATGTACACACGAAATGCAATGAAAAAGACAAAACAACAAGTTCTGTTAACAGACAGCAGATAACATCATATAGCACTCTTGCAATGATAATTATGGCATCAAGATGGACCCAAATAAGCATGGCATAGTGGAATGAAATTAAGAGCATCTCACAATGAACATTTTGATATATCATATGCATGAAACGGAGCAGCACACAAGAAGTTATGGCATGATGAACAGGGACACAAAATGTAGTAGATCTGGGACTTGGGGAAAATTTCACCTCGCAGAAAACTGGATGGAGGGGTACGGGTGGCTCGGGGACGCGTTTGGTTGGGCGGAAATGGGACGGGACCATCCCGGCATGGGTCAACACCGTCTCCAACGACCCTAGGGTTCCGGCGATCGCTGGGGAGGACGAAGGAGGTCGGAGAAGGGAGGATCCGGGGCGGCCGGAGCTCCCACGGCCGGATCCGGGCGGAGGAGGGGCGGGGGATCTCGGCTCCGGCGAGGCGCGCACCCATGGCGGCAGGGCGAGGCGGATCCGAGCGGCGGAGTTGCGAGGCGGCGGCGGATCTCCGGCGACGGGACGCGACACTGGAGGGCGGCAGGCGGCGCTGGAGGGCGACGGCGGCGGGGGCGCAGGCGGAAGGGCGGGGTGGAGGCGGATGGGCGACGGCCGGCAACGGGGAGCCTCGGGCACGGAGGCGGACGCTTGGGCCGGGCGGTGGCACGCTCGGGCTCGCGTGGGCCCCAGATGGGCTCCGCGGGCCGCGGCACGGTGGGGAGAGAGAGGGCGCGGGCCGAGGGTGAGGTGGCGGCGTGGGAGTGGCTGGCGACAGCGGCGATGCTGAGGTGGCGGCGTGCCACTGGTCGGAGCGACGTGGCGGCGTGGTGGACATGTCCGGCCATCGGCGGACGCGTCCGGCGGCGCTAGGAGGAAGAGGACTAGGGTTTGTACCGCGAAAATGAGGAGGGGGAGGCAAATATATAGGTATAGGGAGCTAGGAGAGTCCAAATGAGGAGCGGTTATCGCCCACACGATCGTGATCGAACGACCAAGAGCATGGAGAGGGTTTGGATGTGCTCATGGGCTGTGGTGAAGAGGGGCTTGGTGCAAAGAGACAGGGGGTTCAGGCTACGTGGTTAACCGTTGGGGCGTCAAACGACCTCCAAATGGAATGAAATTTGACAGGCGGTCTAAAAGTGCTATACCAAGGCCACTCGGCAAATCTCGGCCCATTTCGAGAAAGTTTTTCTCCCACTCACAAAACAAGGTCTAAGAGGGGCGACGGGCGTGTGCGAATGTGTCTGTGCTCAGAACAGACAACAGAGAGAACCGGGGGAACCTGAACGGATGCAAGTTTTGAAAAACATGCAGATGAAATGCAGATGATGACATGGCAAAATGCAACATGCAAGCAAATGACATGGCAACTACGTCGAATAACTGGGAGACACCTGGCGCATCAAATCCGGGGCGTTAGAACTCTCCTCCACTAACAAGAGATCTCGTCCCGAGATCTTAGGAACGAGACGGAAGAGAAAGAGGAAGAGGTGAAGTAAGAATGCAAGAGAGAAGATGAAAAAAGTCGAGAGCACTCGGGTAGAAAAGAGGAACAATGAATATGACGAGAATGAAAATCTCAAGGAATAAGATAGACTCTGAAACCACTCCGGCTAGAACAAGATAGAAAAGGAATGAATAAAAGAATTTCGGCAACACGCCGACTGAAAATGGAAGGGTTAGAACATGAACTTCACCCAATGAGATGGCACTTGAGGAGATGACCAATATAATGCCTCCAGAAGAATTGAAAGAATTGAATGAAAAGAACTTAGAAAGAAGGATTGAATGGAGTTGTTGAGAAAATCAACAACGAAAGAATAAGCTTGTTGTGGACTTATCAAAAACAACTCAAAACTTGAGGTGAAATTATGCCACAACCAAATGCTTGAATATCTGGGAATAACGAAGAAATGCAAAACTCCACTTGAAGAGAATACGAAGAATTAATTGCACTTCGAGATGCAAGAAGAATAGATACTTGAACTCCACCAACAAAAACTTGATGTACTCTTGAAGAATGAATTAAATCGTGAAGAACCACCCTGAAGAACTCCGGTAACAAAAGGACAAAGAGATAGAATTGAAGGATGAAAATAATAAGATTAAAGTTTGCGATGATTTAGATGGAGGTTCTGACGAGATGGCCGAGGAAATTTGAACTCCAGAAAAGAAAAGATGTAAACACTTGGAACTAGAATTTATTCACCAAGAACAAACTTCGAAGGAAGGGATTACTCACTTGGATGAAATAAGAATAAGATTTATTGTATGCTCATCCTTCATCAAATTAAATTGATGACAAGCAATGGATTTTTGCATACTACTTGTTCTTCTTGAAAAGGATTAAGGGGGGTATAGCACAAAACTTGAGAAAGTCTTCATGAACCACCGGTAGGATTCGAAAGAACGAAAGGTTTAAAATGATAATCTAGGAAAAAGAATCTTGAACGAACCACCATAAGAATTCGTAAATGATTAATGAAAGAGTATGAATCACCGGGAAGAATTAGAAGAACCAATAAGCTAGAGAGGATTTAGATGCAAAAGAACAAAGAGATCATGAGCTGATTAAAGAACACTTGAACGAAGCACCAGGATAATTGGATAACGTTAGCTGAAATGTGAGGACGAAGAATTCTTCTGGAACGATGGCCTCCGATGAAAATAAATAGAAATCAACTTCTGACCTACTCTGGATGGATAAGAAAAAAATATCTGACAAATGGAATAATTCACGAGGATAACATGAATCTAGAACCACGAATCTTCGAGAGAACGGGCAAGATTTAGAGGAAAAACTCTTCTTCTATCTTCGAATGATAACGAGAAACACCACCAAAATTACCGAGGTACTCCAGTAGAATGTAAAAGAGGAAGGGTTGAACCAAAGATGAAAAGAATTTGAAAGCAATCTTGGAGATGGCATCTGACTGATGAAATTCATTCTCACATCAAACTCCGAAAAGAATTTGAGAATGACCCTGTTGTGATGGAGCACTTACCTCTCAAGCTAGAATTTGAAGACAACACTGTTGTGATGGATGAGAATGACCCTTCATCAGTGCAAGCACATGAGAAGAGGGCAAAGGCAAGGGCAGAGAAAGCTGCAAAGATGCCAAGTGCTGAAGAGGCATCTCAAGTGTTCTTGAAGAGCAAACAAGATCAAATTGGATTTCTGATCCAATCTACCTTGAGGATTAAGAAGGGCTTGGCCACCCTAACTCAGAATCAGGAGAGCTTGGAGAGGATCATTGAACAAAAATTCTATGATCTTGATCTGAAAGTCACTGAGATACAGACAATAGTTGAGCAGCTCAAGTAGGATGCAGAGGAGAAGAAAGGGAAGGCAAGTACAGAAGCTTTTCAGCATGTGCCAAGAGGTATGAGGTCAGCTGCAGTGCCAGTACCTCATACTCGAGCTAATACATCATCACCAGTAGCTACAGCTTCAGTGCCACCTCCAGCACCCATTCCATTAGCTCTAACTACATTGACAGAAGCCTTCGTCCTTGGAGTCATCACTACCCCACCTCACAAAGACCAAGCCTGAGAGACGCATAGCACTATGCATATTTGAAATTTTTGGTAACTTGTTGCCAAAGGGGGAGAAATATGTATAGATCATAGCCTTCGAGAGAGAGTGTTGCTTTTTGTCTCTGTTGCACCTTATTTGGTTGAACTTTATTGTATGCTTGCTTGATACATTGTGTCCTTATGTGAGATACTTGAATGATCATGTGTTTGATCATATGCTACTTTAATGTGTGCTTGGATGATATTATCTCTTATATCCATATATGATCATTCACTTTACTCGGTGATGAGTGCATGCTTTCAATTGTTATCATTTTGAGCGCTCCACCAAGATGTATGTGACATGGAAGAGTAACCCATGATACTAATTGATTGTGCATTTGCATTCAATGGCAAATCTTAAACAATGCACCAATTTAGGGGGAGCTCTTGCTTATCATACTTCTCAAAGCGACAATGTATTTCAATCTTATTATCATTTGTTGAAGATTTGATCTACATGTTGTCATCAATTACCAAAAGAGGGGAGATTGAAAGTGCAACTATCCCTGGGTGGTTTTGGTAATGATTAACAACATATAGCTCATTGAACTAATGCTATTTCAAGATGAATATTTCAGGAAAGTTCAATGATTGGCATGGCATGGATTAGGAATGCGGAACCCTCAAAATGCTAAGGACAAAGGATTGGCTCAAGCTCCAAAAGCTCAAGACTCTACATTTTACTTTTAGTGATCCAAGATCACATTGAGTCCATAGGAAAAACCAATACTATTAAAAGGGGATGAGGTGTTGCTTAATGGCTTGCTTGCTCAAAATGCTTCGTGATATGCTCAAAAAACCCTCAACCACTTTCTCATATGCACATATGTCCCAAACCAAAAGTCAAATTCGGCCCCATCGATTTGATCTATCCGGCGCCACCGAGTTCATTTGACATAGCCACTGCCAGAAACCCTAGTCACTTCGGTCTCACCGATAGGGATCTCGGTCTCACCGAGATGGGATTGCAAACTCTCTATTTCCCTTCGTAATGTTTTGGTCTAACCGAGATGAGCGATTGGTCCCATTGAGTTCGCAATGAAAACTCCCTGTTTCCCTTTCGTAACGTTTCGGTCCCACCAGGATGAGCGAATCGGTCCCATCGAGTTTGCCTGACCAATTCTCTGGTTAGCTTATTACCAAAGTCGGTCCCACCGAGTTTGTGTAATTGACCTCACCGATATTACGTTATTCCCTAACCCTAATGAAATCAGTTCCACCGAGTTGACATGTCGGTCCCACCGAAATGCCTAACGGTCACATTATGAACTGAATCGGTCTGACCGAGTTTTTCGATTCTGTCCCATCGAGTTTGGTAAATTGTGTGTAACAGTTAGATTTTGTGTGGATGCTATATATACCCCTCCACCCTCTCCTCATTCGTGAGGAAATCCATCAGAACATGCCTACACTTCCAGTCTAAGAGACAACCACCTACTCATGTGTTGAGGCCAAGATATTCCATTCCCACCATATGAATCTTGATCTCTAGCATTCCCCAAGTTGCTTTCCACTCCAATCATCTTTCCACCAAATCCATTCCTATGAGAGAGAGTTGAGTGTTGGGGAGACTATCACTTGAAGCACAAGAGCAAGGAGTTCATCAACAACACACCATCTATTACCTTTTGGAGAGTGGTGTCTCCTAGATTGGTTAGGTGTCACTTGGGAGCTTCTGTCAAGATTGTGGAGTTGAACCAAGGAGTTTGTACGGGCAAGGAGATCGCCTACTTCGTGAATATCTACCCTAGTGAGGCAAGTCCTTCGTGGGCGATGGCCATGATCGGATAGACTAGGTTGCTTCTTCGTGGACCCTTCGTGGGTGGAGCCCTCCATGGACTCGCGCAGCCATTACCCTTCATGGGTTGAAGTCTCCATCAACATGGATGTACGATAGCACCACCTATCGGAACTACGCCAAAAATCTCCGTGTCAACATTGCGTTTGCTCCATCGCAACTCCTCCCTTTACCTTCATATGCAATGATTTACATCCCGCTGCTATACTCTTGGAATTGCTTGTGTAGGTTGATTGCTTGACTTGTGCTAAGTTGCTAAAATCTGCCAAGAACTAAAATTGGGAAAAGGCTAGATTTTTATTTGGTCAAGTAGTCTAATCACCCACCCTCTAGACCTACTTTTGATCCTACAATGGTTTGAAAAATCAAATTTGTGTATTTGTGTGTGAGTTAATTCCATGTGCAGTAAATTTTAGGAATTTTCAAGCATATTGGTCTCACGGCATGGACACATGCATGGAGTGCCATGGCATTTTAATTCCAAAAAATTTAAAAATGATCAGAAAAACATGAAACCTTGCTTGATGTAATATCATGCCACCAAGTTGATGTGGTAAAAAATTGTCCTGTTTGACGAAAGTTTGGACACACGCCCCTCACAAACCGGAGCAACTCACTAGAAGGCTCGTGGTTCCGTGAGGGAACAATGCATGTTTGATGACGAATGGGAGATAGCTTCCTCTTACGGCCTTCAAAATTTTTCTACGTGTAACATGCACTAATACAACTGTCATGTGAAAATTTGGAAAATTTCAGGAGTCATTTGACCTTTTGAAGACATTTAAGTGATTTTCTAGCCATTTAATGACCGTAATTCAAATTTGAACTACATCTACATGCGACGGCTAACCATAAAGGTTTGACAAATCATATTTGTGTAATTGTGTGTGAGTTAATTCCATGTGCAGTAAATTAGAAGGAATTTTCAAACATATTGGTCTCACGGCATGGACACATGCATGGAGTGCCATGGCATTTTAATTCCAAAAAATTAAAAAATGATCAGAAAAACATGAAACCTTGCTTGATGTAATGTCATGCCACCAAGGTGATGTGGTAAAATATTGGCTTGTTTGACGAAATTTTGGACACACACCCCTCACAAACCAGAGCAACTCACTAGAAGGCTCGTGGTTCCGAGAGGGAACAGTGCATGTTTGATGACGAACGGGAGATAGCTTCCTCTTATGGCCTTCAAAAATTTTCTACGTGTAACATGCACTAATACATCTGCCATGTGAAAATTTGGAAAATTTCAGGGGTCATTTGACCTTTTAAAGACATTTAAGTGATTTTCTAGCCATTCAATGACCGTAATTCAAATTTGAACTACATCTACATGCAACGGCTAGCCATAACAGTTTGAAAATCCATATTTGTGTACTTGTGTGCGAGTTAATTCCATGTGCAGTAAATTTTAGGAATTTTCAAGCATATTGGTCTCACGGCATGGACACATGCATGGAGTGCCATGGCATTTTAATTCCAAAAAATTTAAAAATGATCAAAAAAACATGAAACCTTGCTTGATGTAATATCATGCAACCAAGTTGATGTGGTAAAAAAATTGGCCTGTTTGACGAAAGTTTGGACACACACCCCTCACAAACCGGAGCAACTCACTAGAAGGCTCGTGGTTCTGAGAGGGAACAATGCATGTTTGATGACGAACGGGAGATAGCTTCCTCTTACGGCCTTTAATTTTTTTCTACGTGTAACATGCACTAATACAACTGTCATGTGAAAATTTGGAAAATTTCAGGGGTCATTTGAAGACATTTAAGTGATTTTCTAGCCATTTAATGACCGTAATTCAAATTTTAACTACATCCATATGCAATGGCTAACCATAACAGTTTGAAAAATCATATTTGTGTACTTGTATGCGAGTTAATTCCATGTGTAGTAAATTAGAAGGAATTTTCAAACATATTGGTCTCACAGCATGGACACATGCATGGAGTGTCATGGCATTTAAATTCCAAAAAATTAAAAAATGATCAGAAAAACATGAAACCTTGCTTGATGTAATGTCATGCCACCAAGATGATGTGGTAAAAAATTGGCCTGTTTGAGGAAACTTTGGACACACACCCCTCACAAACCGGAGCAACTCACTAGAAGGCTCGTGGTTTCGAGAGGGAACAATGCATGTTTGATGACGAACCGGAGATAGCTTCCTCTTACTACCTTCAATTTTTTTCTATGTGTAATGTGCACTAATACAAGTGTCATGTTAAAATTTGGAAAATTTCAGGGGTCATTTGACCTTTTGAAGACATTTAAGTGATTTTCTAGATATTTAATGACTGTAATTAAAATTTGAACTACATCTACATGCAACGGCTAACCATAACAGTTTGAAAAATCATATTTGTGTACTTGTGTGCGAGTTAAAAATCATCATATGATGTAAATATCCGGTGTTCACAAAATAAAATGTAAAATCTGGCAAGACAACCGGCTCCCACACGATTGGCACTCTATTTCGCGTGTCGAGGTTTGGAAGGTGAGTGTCGAGCGTTATTAATCACACATGTTCTACATTGGGAACTGTCAGCTATTATGTTCACACACGGATTTCCTGCGGGAATTGTGTGTAATTCAAACTATAGTACTCATAAATTCCGGCGACCGGCGTGTGCACTGTTCCCGTCGATCTAGATTTCGGTCGCCAATAAATACTAGCTTGCTCATGTCATCCCACCTGCACTCTCATCTACATCCTCCCCTTGCTCGCCACCCCTCTCTCTCTCTCCCTCTCTCTCTCTCTCTCAAATCTCTGCCATGGCGACGCCGATCTACCGATGCGCCAACGAGGGGTCGCTGCCCCCTGAGGACGCTCACTCGAAGAGCAGCGACGAGGACCCCTACGCGCCGTCAGACGAGGTTGCGCAGGACCCCCCAACTTTGGATTGGTTTTGGGGCCAGTATGATCTTTGTCTTTGGAAGTCGCTGCCGCCGGCTGAGAAAGCCAGGCAAGTGGCTTTCAAGAAGGAGATGGCGGAGGAGGATGCCAGGTACCAGGCAGCCTGTGAAGCCCATGATGCCGCCTAGAAAAAGGAGGCGGTGGAGCTTTGGGGGCGGGTGCGTCGTTGTGCGGAGGAGGTGTACGAAGACGGGTACTTCGCGAGGAAGGTCAAAGGTGCTAGGCGCCTCGTCGCTGCGTGGAGGTGGGCCGATAAGCTCCAGCGTGCTACCGACGAGGAGCTCCAGTGGGCGCACAACGAAATGGCAACATCGTTCGCGCTTGTCCGCCTGCAAGAGGCAAATTCGTACGTTAAGCGCTGTGAGGCGGAGGAGCCGGAGTACTGCCTCCACGCTGGGAAGACGCTACGCACCAGGGATCTACTGGCGAGGGGCTGCCGGAATACTGGCCACAGGAGGGATTATTAGATTTAGTATTGTTCATTTTCAATTTTATGCGTTGTACCTAGTAGTTAAGTATCATCATGTATATGTGATGATATTATATGTATTCTGTGATGAACTAATGAACAATTAATATTATATATATTATGAATTCCATTTTCTATATGTTTTTGTATAATAATTTGAATCTAGTTTTTATCATCCACATATACATAATGAAAAGCATATAAAAACACATTGAAACAGAACATATAAGAACGGAAAACAAAGTACACACATTGAAACAGAGCAATAAACAGAGCAATACTATGATTGCTGTGAATACATAGCTATCCACGTTGAAATGACTCAACAAAATAAAACGCGTCCATGAGACCATGACCAGCAGCCCTTGCCAACGGTAGCTCTTGGCTCTGCCTGAACTCGTGCAGGCACTCGTCCAAGCGGTTGACACGCTCGTGGTACATCCGGAGCGCGATCTCGAGCTCCAAGTTGGCTATTTCATCGGAGATCACCACCACGAGGATGCGACGGCCATGTTCCTCTACTGAGCCCAGGTGGACACTGTCAGATTTCGGGTTCCGGCAGACCCTTGAGGTTCGAACACTGGGGTGCGTGCGGAGGTTTCGCCTTCTACCTACCTGTTCCTCGCCGAATCGCTAGGATCTAAACTACGAGAAGAACAACACAAGGGACACAGGGTTTATACTGGTTCAGGCCACCATTATGGTGTAATACCCTACTCCAGTGTGTGGCGTGGTGGATTGCCTCTTGGGCTGATGATGAACAATACAAGGAAGAACAGCCTCACGAGGGTCTGTTCTTGTGGTGGTGATGCCCCTTTGGAAGGGTTGATTCTAGATGCCTATCTTATCTTCAGCTTCTCTCCAGATATCTCTACCCTGTGGGTGGCTAGTCCTATTTATAGGCGAAGGCCCTGGGCCTCTTCCCAAATATTGAGCTGGAAGGGCGCCAACAATTGGCCAATTTGAAGGGGAACATCTAGTACACTTATCCTGACTAAAGTTGGTCCTTGCCTGTCAAAGGCTCTGGTGGTGACACCGACTTGGGCTCCACGGTGACCTCCATCCTGCCGTTGGACTGGTCTTGGTCTTGTTGCACCGAAATGGATGCCTTTGCTTGATGCTCTCTCCTGCGCTGGCTCCCCCTGCACCAAAGAGGAAAGAAGGACACTGCGCGGCTGGCGCCCGTCCGGCGCCCTTGGTCGTCATGGCTTGCGTCATGGGCACCTCGCGAGGTACCCCGCCTTGAACTCTCCGCCTCCTCGTGAGCCAGCCTGACGAGGCCATGCCTGAGGAAGCTCCTTGTCGTCCACCCTGCGAGGCTTGGCCCCTCGCGAGGGTCTTGAGATTGGGTTGATGAAGATGGGCCATGCTGGGCCCCCTTTGAGCCACGCCGCAGGCCGCAGGCAGGCAAGTCTGGGGACCCCCGTTCCCAGAACGCCGATAGTAGCCCCCGGGCCCAAGGCGCGCCCGGACTTGGCCGAGCAGAGAGGCGAAAGGGCAAGTGTGAAGCGTGGCGGGCCCTAACAGCCTGCGGCCTTGGGCGCTGCGTGGTGGTCGATTGGACGTGGGCGCATCCACTTACCACCACGCCTCGGCAACTACACGGATTCAACAAGTCCCTGCACGCGAAACGAGTCATAATTACCTGTGGTCGCGGAGGCCGACGGTTGGCCTCCTCTGGCTTTAAGTACGGCTCGCCGCGTGCCCTTCCAGTTCATCCCCTCTTGCTTCTCCATCTTCCTCATGGCCCCGCCAAGGAAGCTCTCGGCTGTAGAGAAGGGAAAAGCTCGCCAGGCCGAGCCTGCCTCTCCTTCGCCCAAGCGTGGTCGCGGCCGCCCTCGCAAGCACCCCGTTGCCTCCACGGAGGTTCCCCGTGACCGCGGAGGTGATTTCCCGCGTGGCGACGGGCGGCCGGCCGTGGCCGGGGGGCTTGTCTCGGCCGTGCGGCCCCCGAGGCCGCGCTCTCGCACTGCGAAGGTGCTGCCGGAGCTTGTTGTGTGGGCAGCGGAGCCGGCCAACTTCAGATCCCTCGCTTCCTCCTAGGTGAGCTCCCGACTGGCGCTCCGGGCAGCCTCTGGCTCCAGGCAGACTGCTGCTGCAGTCGGGCCTCGTGGGTTTCACTGGAGGTCTTCGCGTCCAGGAGCCTGGCCCTGACCCGTGGCTGGCAGAGGTTTGCCCGCGCGTGAGGCCTGAGCCACCGGTGCACCCTGCACTTTAAGTTTGACGGCGACGCCACCCTCTACGTGAGGGTGTTTGGGGAAGATGGTCGCCGCGCTGGGTGCTGCCCTAAAGATGACGGCCACGACCGGGGACCCAGCCCCGGCGAGGATGGAGAGGGCAGCGAGCGCGCGGCCGGTGGCGCCTAGGATTCCTCAAGATTCACTGGTTCCTCTTCGGGTAGCGACTCTTCTAGCAGCGGCCGCGGTCTGCCTTCGCGCCATCGTGCCTGCTTGGAGGGAGGTAGCGGGTCCGCCTGCCGTCGCACCCTGGTGAAGCGCAAGAGGGAGTCCGCCTGAGCTCCGGAGGCAGCTCGGGCCCGGCGCCTGGCGAGCTTTGCCTGATTTGTTCCCCTTCTCCTTTTTTCTGCGTAAAAAGACAGCTATGTGGGGGCCCCGTGGGGGCGTGTTTGTGTTACCGTTGTCAATCATCATAATGTTTCCATTATTCTGGTATTGTTCCTTCTTGCTGAACGCCTGCGCGTAGGTAATCCCCAGCCTTGGCCATGGGGCGACCGACCCGGGTCCTGTATTCGTGTCGCAGTGCCCGTGAGGCACGGACTGGAGGAACGCTCCTGTTAGTGGGCCCGAGTCGTGAGGTCTTGACCCAAAGGATCAAAACACTCGCGAGGGCGCCAGGGTCGTCCCCTCGCGAGACCTCGCGCAAGAGAAATCAGGGTCGGAGGGCGAAAAACCGAAGAGCCAAAAAGTTAAAAGACAGCGACAGTTTCAATAAAACTTCAAATGAGAATGAACTAGCCAACTGCAGAAAGCAAATGAAAAAGGGGTGTGGGAGGGAGCCCCAGGGCCTGAGGCCGGCGCTCCTGAGACTCCGGGGCGTGTACAACCCCAACTCATTATTACGTGAGAGTGTCACGGGCGGCGAGCTTCACAGGCGTTGGCCTTCTTCACAGGCTCCGGACCTTTCTTCAGGGAAGCAAGCTTCACGGGCATTGGCCCTCTTCACAGGCCCTGGGCCCTTCCCAAAAACGCGACAGCTTCACAGGCGTTCGCCTTCTTCGCAGGCTCCGGGCCTTTTCCAAAAAGATGGTCTTCACAGGCGTTCGCCTTCTTCACAGGCTCCGGGCCTTTTCCAAAAAGATGGTCTTCACAGGCATTCGCCTTCTTCACAGGCTCCGGGCCTTTTCCAAAAAGATGGTCTTCACAGGCGTTCGCCTTCTTCACAGGCTCCGGGCCTTTTCCAAAAAGATTGTCTTCACAGGCGTTCGCCTTCTTCATAGGCTCCGGGCCTTTTCAGGGGTAAAACCTCCGGAGGTGCTGGATGTTCCACGCATTCTGGACTGGCACCCCCTCCTGAGTCTCCAAGCGCGCGGAGCCGGGCCTGGAAACATGAACAACCTTGAACGGGCCCTCCCACATGGGAGAGAGCTTATGAAGTCCCTCCCTGGAGAGAACCCGCCTGAGCACGAGGTCCCCTACCTCGAGAGTCCTGGGGCGGATGCTGCGGCAGTGGTATCACCGTAGTGCTTGTTGATATCTTGCCGCTCGCAGTGAGGCTTCTCGGCGACGCTCTTCCCCCAACACGAGGTCCATCACCCGCATGGCGTCCTGCTGCGCTTCATCGAACGCCAGGACCCGCATGGACTGACGTCTGGCCTTGTGAGGGAGGACCGCTTCAGCTCCATAGACCAAGAAGAAAGGGGTCTCTCCGTCGGCTTGGTTGCGGTCATGCGGATGGACCACAACACGGATTGGAGCTCGTCGTACCAGCCTCTGCCACAAGCCTCCAGCTTCTTCTTGAATGTCCTGGTCTTGAGGCCCCTCAGGGCCTCCACGTTGGCCCGCTCGGCCTGACCGTTGCTTCGGGGGTGCACCACTGAAGCGTAGCATATCTGCGTTCCAAGGTTAGCACAGTATGTTTTGAAGAGGTTGCTGGTGAACTGCGAACAGTTGTCGGTGATGATGCGGTTCGGCACCCTGAACCGTCTCACGATGCCCTTGATGAACTTGACCGATGAACCCGCGGGGATGGTGCGGACGGCTTCCACCTCGGCCCACTTGGTGAATTTGTCCACGGCGACGTAGAGGTAGCGATAGCCCCCTGGTGCCCGGGGAAACGGGCCCATGATATCAAGCCCCCAAACTGCGAATGGCCACGTGAGGGGTATGGTCTGCAGACCCTCCGCCGGCTGATGGATCTGCTTTGCATGGAGTTGACAGGCTTCGCAGGCCTTTACCAGTTCGACGACGTCATTGAGCGCGGTAGGCCAATAGAAACCGCTTCGGAACGCCTTGCCCACGAGGGTTCGCGATGACGAGTGGTGCCCGCAGTCTCCACCGTGTATGTCCGCTAGCAGCTCTTTCCCTTGCTCCCTGGAGATGCAGCATAGGGATACATCATTTGGTCGCTTCCGGTAGAGTTCCCCATCCCTGATGCAGTATGCTGTGGCCTACCGCGCCACGCACTCTACTTCCTCCTCCTTCTCATGCAAGATCCCTTGTGTCAGATAGCTCCGGAGCTCCGTGACCCAGCATCCCTCCTGAGGCTCCACTATCAAGAGCAAATGCGCCCCCGAGGCCGGCCCGCAGACCGGGGCTCCCGAGGCTGGCGGCTAGGGGAGCTCCTCCTGAGGCTGCACCATGCTTGAAAGTGACGGCGTGGCCGAGGGCTTGAAGAGCCGCTCCTCGAAGACGCCAGGCTCCTGAGGCATCCGCCTGGACGCTCGTTTGGCGATGTCGTCGGCCTCCTGATTGGTGCCACGGGGCAAGTGTTGTAACTCCAGCCCCCAGAACTGCTTCTCCATCCTGCGGACCTCCGCAAGGTAGGCTTCCATGTGCTCATCCCTTGGCTCGTATACTTTGTTGGAGAAGTTGACGAGGAGTTGTGAATCACCTTCGATGGTAAGGCGCTTTACTCCGAGGGCGGCCGCGGCCTTCAGGCCCGCTATCAGGCCTTCATATTCTGCTATATTGCTGGAGACCTTTTCTCCGTGTTGGAAACAGAGCTGCACGACGTAGTAGAGCTTGTCTTGGGTAGGAGATATAAGTACCGCGCCAGCCCCCGCGCCGTGCCTGGAAAACGCCCCGTCGAAGTACATGACCCAATCGTCCGATGCCTCACTTCCCGGGGAGAGGGATCGATCCTCACCAGCCTTTACGCCCGGCACCTCTATCCATTCTGCCACGAAATCTGCCAAGGCGGCCCCCTTGATGACTCGGGTCGTGCTGAATTCGAGCTGGAATGCTTGCAGCTCAATGTTCCACTCGATGACCCTTCTGGCTGAGTTAGGGCTCCGGAGCACCCTTTCCAAGGGGTATGCGGAGACAACCTTGATAGGGTGACCCTGAAAATAGTGCCGCAGCTTGCGCGAGGCCACCAGTAGCGCGAGGAGAAGTTTCTGAGGCATGGGGTACCGTGCCCTCGCATCTCGCAACACCGTACTGACGAAGTACACCGGGTGCTCGACGAGGCTTGGAGCATCGGTGCCGGTGGCGTCCTCCGGAAATTGTGGTGCCTCCTGAGGCGGCGGATCCTCTAGAAGCTGGTTGCCTGTGGGAAGGGCCTTTCCCGCTCCTGGTGCGTCCCCCTGCGGCGGCTGATCTTCCTCAATCGGGGTGGTGATCTCTGTGAGTCCTTTTTGGTCCTGTTTTGCCTTGGCGCGAGCAGCTGCCGCAGCCTTCGTCCGACGATCCTCCCTAACCGCCACCAAGGCCGTGCTGGCTGAGTAGGGAGTGGCGGCGAGGTAGAGTACCAAGGGCTCTTGTGGGCGTGGGGCCACCATCACCGGTGGGCTGGTCAGGTATCTCTTGATGTCTTGGAATGCCTTGTCGGCCTCTTCAGTCCATTCAAAGGGCCCCTTTTTCTTCATCAGCTGGAAGAAAGGCAGCGCCCGCTCCCCCAACCTGGAGATGAAGCGCCCCAGTGCAGTCACGCGCCCAGTGAGCTTCTGCATCTCTCTGAGGGTCTTTGGCGGGCTCATGTCCTCGACCGGCTTGACCTTTTCTGGGTTGGCCTCGATGCCTCGGTGGGATACGAGGAAACCCAAGAGCTTGCCCGAGGGGACTCCAAACACACACTTCTCCGAGTTGAGCCTCAGGCTTACTGCGTTGAGGCTTGCAAAGGTTTCCTCCAGGTCTTGTATCAGGGTCTTGGCCTCGCGAGACTTTACCACAATGTCGTCGACGTACGTCTCCACGTTCTTCCCGAGTTGCGGGCCCAAGGTGATGTGCATGAGCCGCTGAAAGGTTGCCCCCGTGTTGCGCAGTCCGAAGGGCATGCATGTATAGCAGTATACCCCACACGGGGTCAGGAAGGCCGTCTTCTCCACGTCTTCCACCGCCATCTTGATCTGATGATACCCGGAGAAGGCGTCCAAGAAGCATAACAGGTCACACTCAGCAGTGGAGTCGATGATTTGATCGATGCGTGGGAGCGGGAAAGGATCTTGCGGGCATGCTTTGTTGAGGTTGGTGAAGTCGACACACATGTGTTCCTTCCCTCCCTTCTTTGGTACCACCACGGGGCTGGCCAACCAATCTGGATATCGAACCTCGCGAATGACCCATGCGGCTTCTAGCTTGCGGGTCTCTTGGACGATGAAGGCCTGCTTTTCAGTGGACTACCGCCTTGCTTTCTGCTTTACGGGGCGCACGTTGGGGCACACATTGAGGTGGTGCTCGATCACGCCCCATGGGATCCCTGCCAGCTGATCGGGCTCCCAAGCGAACACCTTCTTGTTTGCACGCAGGAACTTGACCAAGGCTTCCTCCTGCTCGGGCCCGAGGTGGGCACCTATGGTGAAAGTGGCGCTGGTGGACCCGTCCTTGTCGACGGGTATCTGCTTGGTCTCCGCCTTGTCTTGGGTGAACAATTGTTTCTTCTTGGCTGGTGCACCCCCCTTGGGCTCTGGGGCCCCCGCGTTGGCGGGCTGTGCTGACACCGCCGTCTTGAAGGTGAGCTGGAGCGCTCGCAGCGCGTCCCCGGTGTCCCCAGGCACGGTGAGGACTCCGCTGCTCCCGGGCATCTTCATGAGGTTGTATGCCGGGTGAGTCGCGGCCATGAATTGGGCCAGCGCTGGGTAGCCGAGGATGGCATTGTAGGGGAGGCCGATGAGGGCGATGTCGAAATCGACCAGCTCCGTGCGGAAATTGTCGTAGGTGCCGAAGGTCACTGGGAGCCGGATCTGTCCCAAGGAGCTGGATGACCCGCCCCCGATGCCCATGAAGGGCTGGCTCGGCCGCAGCCGCCCCCGGGGTATGCGGAGGAGGTCAAAAGTTTCGACAAAAAGCACGTTAAGGCCCGCGCCACCGTTGATGAGGGTCCTGGTGACAGCCACCTGGCAGATGGTGGGGGTGCACAACATCGGGATGGCACCCGAGCAGGTCGGGTTGGAGGGGTGGTCTTCCGAACTGAAGGCTAGCCTGGCCTGGGGCTCCGGCCGATCCCGGGAAGCCCCCTGCCGCGCGGAGGTGGCACCGACCTGGTGGATGAACGGCTTGACATGGTGATTGGAGGGCGGCGCCTACGAGCCGCCCAGGAGGGCCGCGACGACCGGGGAGGCCGGAGCGGCCTGGCGGGCGAGGAAGAGGTTGCGCGGCTTTTCCCAAGAGGCCATGGAGGGATGCAGGGGCGATACTCGTTGCTCGTTCCCCGCCGGGCCGGTGGCGGTGTTGACAGCGGGCGACGCGGAGCGACGAGGGCACGCACCGACGGGAGCCGTCCGGGCGACTCGAGCGGCGCGAGCAGCCCGACGAGCATCAGCCATGGGCGCGACGGTCGGAGAAGAGTAGGGCGACGGAAGGCGAATTCCGGCGCACCCCTACCTGGCGCGCCAAATGTCGGATTTCGGGTTCCGGCAGACCCTTGAGGTTCGAACACTGGGGTGCGAGCAGAGGTTTCGCCTTCTACCTACCTGTTCCTTGCCGAATCGCTAGGATCTAAACTACGAGAAGAACAACACAAGGGACACAGGGTTTATACTGGTTCAGGCCACCATTGTGGTGTAATACCCTACTCCAGTGTGTGGCGTGGTGGATTGCCTCTTGGGCTGATGATGAACAATACAAGGAAGAACAGCCTCGCGAGGGTCTGTTCTTGTGGTGGTGATGCCCCTTTGGAAGGGTTGATTCTAGATGCCTATCTTATCTTCAGCTTCCTCTCCAGATATCTCTACCCTGTGGGTGGCTAGTCCTATTTATAGGCGAAGGCCCTGGGCCTCTTCCCAAATATTGAGCGGGAAGGGCGCCAACAATTGGCCAATTTGAAGGGGAACATCTAGTACACTTATCCTGACTAAAGTTGGTCCTCGCTTGTCAAAGGCACTGGTGGTGACGCCGACTTGGGCTCCACGGTGACCTCCATCCTGCCGTTGGACTGGTCTTGGTCTTGTTGCACCGAAATGGATGCCTTTGCTTGATGCTCTCGCCTGCGCTGGCTCCCCCTGCACCAAATAGGAAAGAACGACACTGCGCGGCTGGCGCCCGTCCGGCGCCCTTGGTCGTCATGGCTTGCGTCATGGGCACCTCGCGAGGTACCCCGCCTTGAACTCTCCGCCTCCTCGTGAGCCAGCCTGAGGAGGCCGTGCCTGAGGAAGCTCCTTGTCGTCTGCCCCGCGAGGCTTGGCCCCTCGCGAGGGTCTTGAGCTTGGGTTGATGAAGAGGGGCCGTGCTGGCACCCCTTTGAGCCATGCCGCAGGCCGCAGGCAGGCAAGTCTGGGGACCCCCGTTCCCAGAATGCCGACAGACACCTGGGCCAAGGAGGTGGTTGAGCCTACCGACCAGCACGTTGGCGTCGAGCGGTCCGCGGACAAGGCAAACGACACGACCCATGCGAACGGCGCGGCGGGCGTCCGGTGCAAGTACGGCGTGGCCGGCCTCTAGTGCAAGTACAACGCAAAGGGCCTGTGCCCACTCCTGGCGAGGAATGGGTGTACTAAGGGGACGTGTACCCAGCTGCGACGCCCTATCGACAACAGTCAAGCGCCGATGGATCCGCTCTTGCTGTGTGGCGCTCCGCGTGTCTCGCTCTACGGCGCTGCATCGATCATGTTGTGCGGCCAGCTGCAGCCTCTCGGCGCTGACATGCCTATCTTGATACGCGGCCCTGAAGCGCCATGCGCCAAGGGTCAGCTCAACCCTGGCGATGACGCGCATCATGGCGTCGTCCATAGCATTGCTGGGGAGTGCCACGGCCTCCACGGGCCGTGGCGCCTTCTGGTTTTCCTCTTCGACGAGGTTGATGGCAGAGGCGACGCTTTGGTGGGTTGGCATGCTTGGAAAAGGTGGATGTGCTACAGGCTGCGCTCGTTGCCTCCGTACGTCACGCACCGCCTAGGTTTATGCACAATATTGCTGGGTGGCGGGAAACAAGTGAGGAAATGGCGGGAAATGGTGGCATGTTCATAAAACACCATCAATTAATGGAAACTTAGCATATATAAGGAACATCGAGCTAGCACAAGAAGTAGATGATGATGAGATGAACATGGACCACACTAGGGAGCCCGTCGGTGATGAATTCATCAATCACAAACAGCTGTACACTAGCAAGCGTTTGCCTACAACAAATACGGCTTATTCCATCACAAACTTGTCGGATGGATCAACTGTATGCCACGTATCACACATTGTCAAAAAGTAATGTGGTAGACCTTCTTTAACATGTGTTAAAAAATAAAAATAATAAATAACAAGGACCTCGAGTTAAATTAACTCATGGGACAGGTCATATCAGTTATTTAATTTGACAGATATGACCCATCCTATCAGTTAATTTAACATCAACACAACTTCCCATCCAGTCACCCATCTGATGGATGCTCCAACCCGAGCTCACTTAACTTGAGAGTGATCTTACATGTGCTACTGCTGGAATGATGACCCACAAGTGTAGGGGATCAATCGTAGTCCTTTCGATAAGTAAGAGTGTCGAACCCAATGAGGAGCAGAAGGAAATGATAAGCGGTTTTCGGTAAGGTTTTCTCTGCAAGCACTGAAATTGTAGGTGATAGATAGTTTTGTGATAAGATAAATATTAACGAGTAACAAGCAAATAAAGTAAATAAAGTGCAGCAAGATGGCCCAATCCTTTATGTAGCAAAGGATAAGCCTGGACAATTTCTAATAATGAGAAAGGAGCTCCTGAGGACACATGGGAATTATCGTCAAGCTAGTTTTCATCACGTTCATATGATTCGCGTTCGGTACTTTGATAATTTGATATGTGGCTGGACCGGTACTTGGGTACTGCCCTAACTTGGACAAGCATCCCACTTATGATTAGCCCCTATTGCAAGCATCCGCAACTACAAAAGAATTATTAAGGTAAACCTAACTGCACCATTAAACATATGGGTCCATATCAGCCCCTAACGAAGCAACACATAAACTAGGGTTTAAGCTTCTATCACTCTAGCAACCCATCATCTACTTATTACTTCCCCATGCCTTCCTCTAGGCCCAAATAATGGTGAAGTGTCATGTAGTCGACGTTCACATAACACCACTAGAGGAAAAGACAACATACATCTCATCAAAATATCGAACGAATACCAAATTCATATGACTACAAATAGCAAGACTTCACCCATGTCCTCAGGAACAAACATAACTACTCACAAAGCATATCCATGTTCATAATCAGAGGAGTAATAATATGCATAAAGGATCTGAACATATGATCTTCCACCAAGTAAACCAATTAGCATCAACTACAAGGAGTAATCAACACTACTAGCAACCCACAGGTACCAATTTGTGGTTTTGATACAAGATTGGATACAAGAGATGAACTAGGGGTTTGAGAGGAGATGGTGCTGGTGAAGATGTTGATGGAGATTGACCCCCTCCCGATGAGAGGATCGTTGGTGATGATTTCCCCCTCCCGGAGGGAAGTGTCCCTCGCAGAACAGCTCCGCCGGAGCCCTAGATTGATTCTGCCAAGGTTCCGCCTCGTGGCGGCGGAGTTTCGTCCCGTAAGCTTTCCCACAATTTTTTCCAGGATGAAAGCGATGATATAGCAGAAGATGGACACCGGAGGCCCACCAGGGGGCCCCGGAGATAGGGGCACGTGCCCTATAGGGGGGAGCGCCTTCCTATCTCCTGGACAGGGTGTGGGCCCCCTGGTGTATTTCTTTCGCTCAAAAATTCTTATTAAATCCAAAAAAGATTTTTAGTGGTGTTTCAGGACTTTTGGAGCTGTGCAGAATAGGTTTCCAATGTTTGCTCCTTTTCCAGCCAGAATTCCAGCTGCCGGCATTCCCCCTCTTCATGGTAAACCTTGTAAAATAAGAGAGAATAGCCATAAGTATTGAGATATAATGTGTAATAATAGCCCATAATGCAATAAATATTTATATAAAAACATGATGCAAAATGGACGTATCAACTCCCCCAAGCTTAGACCTCGCTTGTCCTCAAGCGGAAGCCAAAATCGAGAAATATGTCCACATGTTTAGAGATAGAGGTGTCGATAAAAATAAAATACGGACATGAGGGCATCATGATCATTCTTATAACAGCAACATATATAGATTTTATCATATGATTTCTTATGCTCAAGTAACAATCAATTCACAATGTCAAGTATGGTTCCGAAACTTCATTGGGAACTAATAAACTATACTCTCAGTCATTGAAGCAATTGCAATGTATCATAACATCAGAAAAAGTCAACAATAGAGCTTTTCAGCATGTTCACATACTCAACTATCTTGTAGTCTTCTATAATTGCTAACACTCATGCAATACTTGTGGTTATGGAGTTTCAGCCGGACACTGAGAAAGATAGGGGGCTTATTGTGTTGCCTCCCAACGTACTCACCTTTAGGTGATGTCAACAATAATAGCACATGCTAACTTACATCCAGTTGGATATATATATCATGATCTTTCAACAACGAGGAGCTTGCCAAAGGATAAAATGAAAAAGGGAAAGGTGAGTGTCGGTGTCAAAACCGGCGGATCTCGGGTAGGGGGTCCCAAGCAGTGCGTCTTAGGATCAATGGTAACAGGAGGCAAGGGACACGATGTTTTACCCAGGTTCGGGCCCTCTTGATGGAGGTAAAACCCTACGTCCTGCTTGATTAATATTGATGATGTGTGTTACAGGAGTGGATCTACCACGAGATCAAGGAGGCTAAACCCTAGAAGCTAGCCTATGGTATGATTGTTGTTGTATATGTCTCATCGACTAGCCTGGCCCGGTTTATATAATGCACCAGAGGCCTAGGATAACAAGAGTCCTAGCCGAATACGCCGGTGGGGGAGGAGTCCTTGTCTTGATCGCCAAGTCTTGTGGAATCTTCCTTGTATGCGGCACCTGTCCGGACTGGCCCATGAGTATGCGGCCCTGGGGGTCCTCGGCCCAATCTAACCGATTGGGGACGACGTGGTGAGTACCCCCTAGTCCAGGACACCGTCAGTAGCCCCCTGAACCGGTCTTCAAGTTGGGGACGCTCCTCGATTCTTCCGAACTGTTCTTCATCTTCAGTCGTCGGTCTTGAAAACTGGTTCAACAAATCTTCTCATCTTCGATCTTGAGGATCGCCGAAATGCATTCGACGAGTTTACACGTTGGGTATCCGAGGAGCCCCTTTAAGTTTCCGGCCTTTATCAATGCCTTGTTATTTTTATGCCACGCCTCGGGTTTGAAATTGTTCCCGGGCGGCAACATCCTCTTGCGTTCGAGCTCCAACGCTGGACTGCATTCGAGGTATCTTTTGCAGCCGAGCACCAATGCCGGACTGCTTCCCAGCTCTAACGCCGGACTATGTATCCAAGCTCCAAAGCCGGACGGTATCCGAGCTCCAACGCCGGACTATGTATCCGAGCTCCAACGCAGGACTGTATCTGAGGTGTCGTAAATCACCTTGGTTCAAAGAAGTTTGAAGGAGTTTAGCTGAGCTTAATGCCGGAAGTGCCCTCAATGGAGCCAGCCACTAGCGCCCGAGCTTTACGCCGGACTGCTTCTGAGGTGGTGCACCACCTCGAATGTGGGCCGATTTTTGTCAATATTTTTAATTGATGCAATTTATTCTCTGACGAGATATATAGCCAGTAGCCCTCAAGGTGTGTATCGGTCTAAAACCCGAGATGCACCTGAAGGATGATATAAGACCGCTGATCCCAGTAACTGCTGAGACTCAGGTTGATTTGCAAAATCGGCCTGAGGATCAAGTCCTAGCTCAAAAGAATACTTCGAGACACAAAAAGCGGCGTGCTCAGTCCTCGAGACTCAGGTTGGGTGCGGCCGACCAACCTGAGGATCAAAATCTCCTCGGAAACTGTATTGCACTTAAAATTTTCTGCATAGAACAAGCAATGCAGTAGCCCCCGAGACACTGGTCGGGTGGCAACACCAGATCAGGGGATCGATGTGCCCCTTTAATATTTGTAAATAATAAGCCCGAAGCCTAGTAGCCCCCAAGCCTTAATACGGGCACAGGAGGCCGAATTAAGGATCGATATCCATAGTAAAATCACAAATTATGTGTAATGACTCTATGTATCCAAGTACTTTACGTCATTAATGCTCGGATCCGCATTGTACAAAACTTTGTTGACCGACCATCGGCTTCCACCTCCTCGGCCAATAGCCGAGGAGTGTTTGTCCTACTTTATAAAGCCTTTATGAGGGCAAAGATTTACGACAAACAAGGCAATCTGGTCATACGGTTTATAAACAAAGGTACGCAGAGAGATATGTTATATTGCTGTTTAACAGAAGAAATGTCTTCCAAAGAAAATAGTCCCGCTATCGGTTCCTTTCTTTGGGTTGTCATGCTAAGCATGATCATGAAACCTCAGCTCCAATGTAAGAGCAAAAGATCGAGGATTTAGTTTGGGAGGCCAGTTAATAGCCCCCGGTAGTGTTCGGCGACAGTCGAGGTCAAGCCGGAAACACTTCGGCCAATGTTATGAATGGCCCGTCATTTAATATAGTCATCGGATCGCTGACCAGTTTACACCTATTGTGACAGTCAGTTTTCGGCTTTCTCCACTGAGGTGCTTGACCATGCGAGCTGGAAGCACAATCGCAGTGGTTCTCCCTTTGCACACCTAGCCGAACAAAGCGGAACGTAGGAGGCAAGCGCGGGAGCCGGGCAACCCAACTATTGACCGAAGACACAATTCGAAGCTGATGCATATATAGCAATATCCGAGAATGTTTTTGCCGAATCTCTAAAGGTGTCCGGCGTTGCACTGCGAGACTTGTGCTGAAAACACACAAATAGTTAAAAGTGCCAAAAGCTTGGAAAACCAAAAAACGTCAGTAAAAACATGACGTCCGAACAAGATCAAGTGTTCGGTGCCAATCCGAAAATTGGACTTTAGAAAAAAAAGTGCTTCTGCGTGCTTTAACTTTGCAACGACTAAGAAGAAAAACACTTAGTATGAAACGGCTCAAATAAACATAAGAGCCCCCAAGCGACTTGGGTAAAAGTTGACTATAAAATGTAAGGTGACATGTAGAATGCCTTCTAGCCGGATTGTAGATCGTTTGTCGTAGCGGACCTTTTCGCTTCAACCTCTGGACCCAATAGTCCGGAGTGTGTCCGAATACCCTCGCGGTTATAAAAACCGGGGCATGCGTGGAGACCAGGCGTAGGGGTCATTAGTGCTTTATCAGACAAGTGCCCAACTAGTTATGTTATATTACATGGTTAGTAAGAAACATCTTCCAGGGAGAATAGTTCCGTTAGGGGTTCCTTTCCCTGGGAGGCATGCCCTAAAGTGCATGTCCGGACTGCGAAAAGAGCAGAAAAACATCTGGGGGCAGGTAAATAAATAGGTAAGAAATCATCTTTTAGTTCACCGACCGAGTATTCCCTTAAGAACGCTAGCTTTCGGCTTCACCCAGTCTGAGGTACACATCCGGCTGACCCGGCAGTAACAATCGCAGAGGTGCTCCCTTTACCACCTAGCCGAACAATCGGGAACGTAGGGGTAAGCACAGGAGCCAGGCAACCCAGCTTGGCCAAAACTTAAGTCATATCGATGCATATAATGGTGAATAAAAGGTACATGCGGAAGTGTGACACATGTGTTGGGCATAAAGCCCGTATTAATAAGCTTCTGTTAAAGAAGCCCCCAGGTATAATGAGCGCGGGTAGCGCGTCAAGTGTGTGCGAACAAAGTTTCGACAAGGAAAATTTTTACAAGCAACTTTTTTACAAAAAAGTATAATTCTTGGTCGAACCGAACACAAGTTAGAAATTTAAAACTTTGAGCATGAAGGCAACTTAGCTGGTTAATGTGTTCGGTATTGACGACGCGGTCCGAGCTTGATGCGGGACAAGGTTCCATCCCCCAAGCCGGTCCCGAGGTGGCGGAGCAAGGAGCTCGGCACTCCGAAGTGGTGACATAGCACGGTCAATGCAGGACGGCAGAGTGATGCCGAAGTCCCCGGCATGGGGTAATGAAGTGTTGACGAAGCCCCCGTCCAGCCGAGGTGACGTCAAAGGATATAGTCCGGCTGGATCATTTTCCTGTGCACAAAAAATAGTGCAGACCGGGGATAATAGTAATAATAGGAATTAAAAAAATGTTGTATAATAAATAATTTATGCAAAGTGAGTAGTAAAAGAAATATGGCCTGGCGCCGAAGTCGATGTCGATGCAGGTCGTCAGCGTAATGCAATAAAGGCATGGCAAAGCCTGGATTCACAGGTCGGTCCGAGTTCCGGATGCGGCGTTCGCCGAACTGTGTACGGAAACTGACCGAACCATCATGCGACCGTCGATAATGCAGCCACCATTTGATAGACCTGTGTACATATGCTGGACTAACCAGAGTAATAATTCCTTGGGAAAATTTAACCCAAACAAGCGAAAAGAAATACTAGGATTAATAGCACCTGATTTATTTGTTGTAGCAATCCGAAGGAAGGTGATTCCCAAAATTGGGACTCGATCCGCACACCCATGCCTAGTCGGCTAGTGACGCCGAAGTGTCCGGAGTAGGTTGATGAAGAGATGGCGAAGCCCCCGGTCCAGCCGAGATGTCGAAGTAGGTCGGCGTGATGGACACCAGCTTGAAGAAGCAATAGTGCGGCCCTGCCGATGCAGGTCATGACGTGGTCGATGCCGGCTTGATGAAGCGACCGTGCGGCGATGCCGGTATGCCCGCTCCGTGTAATCCATGGGGTGCCTATGTTGGTGAAGATTTATCCTTCGCGATGCCGGACTCTTGTTCGGCTTGCCAAGATGATGATCCGAAGAAGTTGAGCTTGGCTCAACAAAGTGACGACGTGTCTAGCGCAGGTCGGCAGCCGTGGAGCAATATTGCCGGACTGGTTTGACACCAGCATGATGTTGAAGATCATGTTCAAAAGATCTTAAAGTTAGTGGGATGTGTTCGGGAACAAAACACAATACCCCATACAAAACTTCCTTCAAAAAGGATGTCCGAAATCCCGTTCATAAAAAAGACGAACTCGGGTCGGATTCGTTTTCGCGCAGAAAACAGATCCAAAAAGTGATGCACTAATCGGAAGTTTTGCGGAGTTTGGACGGTCGGATCGAGCTGAATTTTTGGCGGTGGTAGATAAGGGAATTCCGCAGCAAATCAACGGTTCGATCCTCCAAAGGACATCCGAGCTAGACGCTGGATACCATGCCCTAAACTCGTCCGGATTCTCGTCCAGATTCAACAGGGCTCCGGTATATCGTAGATTGCCGGAGATTCCTCCATCGGAACTCGTCGAAATTTTTGCAGGGTTGTTGTAGACTTAATTCCGCATAATTCCACCGAAGTAATCATTTAGGCAACACTCGAGGAGGTGGTGGCGGCGGATACAAGTTTGTTGTCCAGAAAACAGCACGGTCGCCTGAGGGCAATGTTGACGTTGAGCCCCCGAGCTCCATGGATGACTCCTCCATGATCTTGATAGAGATCGGAGTTGGTGTTGATGAAGGCCTTCATCCGAACATGATGATCGGAGGTAGGGCGCAGTCCTCGGTCAAGCCAAGGTGACCAGTCGAGCTGGTGACGAAGAAGCCGACGTCGCAGTTGACGTGCAGTTGAGCCATTGATCCTTTCGCCGATCACACAGCGGAACTCTCAATAAAAGCACCAATGTCGGTGTCAAAACCGGCGGATCTCGGGTAGGGGGTCCCAAGCAGTGCGTCTTAGGATCAATGGTAAGAGGAGGCAAGGGACACGATGTTTTATCCAGGTTCGGGCCCTCTTGATGGAGGTAAAACCCTACGTCCTGCTTGATTAATATTGATGATGTGTGTTACAAGAGTGGATCTACCACGAGATCAAGGAGGCTAAACCCTAGAAGCTAGCCTATGGTATGATTGTTGTTGTATATGTCTCCATCAACTAGCCTGGCCCCGGTTTATATAATGCACTAGAGGCCTAGGATTACAAGAGTCCTAGCCGAATACGCCGGTGGGGGAGGAGTCCTTGTCTTGATCGCCAAGTCTTGTGGATTCTTCCTTGTATGTGGCACCTGTCCGGACTGGCCCATGAGTATGCGGCCCTGGGGGTCCTTGGCCCAATCTAACCGATTGGGGGATGACATGGTGAGTACCCCCTAGTCCAGGACACTGGCAGTGAGGATCACCTTGACTCAAGCATAAAGTAAAAACATAAAGTAAAAGATAGGCCCTTCCCAGAGGGAAGCAGAGGTTGTCATGTGCGTTTAGGGTTGATGCAAAAAATCTTAATGCAAAAGAACGTCACTTTATATTGCCCCTTGTATGTGGACCTTTATTATGCAGTCCGTCGCTTTTATTACTTTCACAACAAGTTCGTACAAAGCTTATTTTCTCTGCACTAATAAGTCATACATATTTAGATAGCAATTTTTATTGCCTGCGACATGAGAACTTACTTGAAGGATCTTACTCAATCCATAGGTAGGTATAGTGGACTCTCATGGCAAAACTGGGTTTAAGGATATTTGGAAGCACAAGTAGTATCTCTACTTGGTGCAAGGAATTTGGCTAGCATGAGGGGGAAAGGCAAGCTAAACATGTTTGGAAGGTCAATGACAATATGCTTTAACTGAGATGTCGGAAAACATAAACCATTACGTTGTCTTCTTTGTCCTACGTCAACTCTTTTAGCATGTCATATTTAATGAGTGCTCCCAATTATAAAAGGTGTCCAAGATAATATATCTATATGTGAACCCCTCTTTCCTTATCACTTCCTATTAATTGCAACAATGACCAAAACTACGTTCATCAACTCTCAACAATTTTTATGCCTCATACTTTCTATGTGTGAAGTTATCACTATCCATAAGATCAATATGAACTCTTTTATTCTTTCTACTTTCTCAAGATCATAGCAGCATAGAAAAGCCCTTGACTCAACACTAATCTTTATTATAGATAGCTCACAGACTCAATTACAAAAAGAGATCACAAAGCAAAACTCAAAAATACTTGATATCAAAAATTCAATCTACTAGATCAAGTTACTACTAAAAGGATCAAACTAAATAAAACGGTAAAGATAGGAGTGTGATGGTGATACAATACTGGGGCACCTCCCCCAAGCTTGGCAGTTGCCAAGGGGAGTGCCCATACCCATGTGATTATGTCTCCTTCTTCACGTTCGGTGTTATGATCTTCTTGGCGATGATGCCTTTCAAGATAAGGTTCTCCTCCTCGAGCTTGTTGACTTGTTGTTTGAGATCCATAATTTCTTTACGAAGCTTGCCCGTAATGGCCAAAGCTTCTTTTACCCAAGGATGTTGCATAGCCTCTGGAGAACACGTAAAACTCTTTTTCATATTTTCATAGGAAAGAAATCTAAAGTTGGAAGGGGTGACCGAAGTAGGGATAGCCAGGCTAGGTAGTTCCCCCATCATGAATTCTGCTTGGAGGCGCGAGGTAACTTCTTGATCTTCTTCCATGTCATCTATCCTTTTCAGATCGACTTCCATCTAATCCTCCATTGATGGTCCAAAGTGATAAGCATCTCTATTTGCTCCTGGACCATGTGTTGGATGAGACACCCGGATCTCCCCGACTGACTCCTGAGAAGACATCTTGCCTTTATTCTGCAACAGGAACAACTCAAAACGAAAACAGAGGATATTTGCGTGATACGGTGGTCAAAACCTTCGGGGGTATATATAATGATTTTTTATCGACCAAAATATGTAACGTGCAAGAAAACGGAGTCCGGGAGGCACACGAGGTGCCCACGAGACAGGGGGCGTGCCCAGTAGGGAGGGGGCGCCCTCCACTCTCGTGGGAGCCTCGTGCCCCTTTCGGACTACTTCTTTCTTCCTAAAATTCTTAAATATTCCAAAACTGATAAAAATTGCCATTGGAGTTGTTTTGGAGTCGGTTTTCTTACCGTACCACATACCTATACCTTTTTGGAGTTTGGAACGTTCTGGAAAGTATCCCTTATGTATTCCTTAGGGGTTACAGTTTCAATAATATTAGTTTCAACATTGATGGGATTACCTGAGATATAGTGTTTAATTCTTTGACCGTTTACCACCCTTGGACTTGTGCCTTCGAAATTGTTGATTTTTATGGCACCAGAACGATAGACCTCCTCGATAACGTAAGGACCTTCCCATTTTGAGAGAAGTTTTCCTGCAAAAAATCTTAAACAAGAGTTGAATAATAACACATAATCTCCTACTTTAAACTCATGCTTTTGTATCCTCTTATCATGCCAGCGTTTGACTTTTTCTTTGAATAGCTTGGCATTCTCATAGGCTTGAGTTCTCCATTCATCAAGTGAGCTAATATCAAATAACCTCTTCTCACCGGCAAGTTTGAAGTCATAATGAGCTCTTTAATAGCCCAATATGCCTTATGTTCAAGTTCAAGAGGTAAATGACAAGCTTTTCCATAGACCATCTTATATGGAGACATACCCATAGGTTTTTGTATGCAGTTCTATAGGCCCATAATGCATCATCAAGTTTTTTGGACCAGTTCTTTCTAGATCTATTCACAGTCTTTCGCAAAATTAATTTGAGCTCTCTATTGCTCAACTCTACCTGACCACTGGACTGCGGATGATAAGGAGATGCGATTTTATGATTAACATCATACTTAGCAAGCATCTTACGGAAAGCACCATGAATAAAATGTGAACCACCATCAGTCGTAAGATATCTAGGGACTCCAAACCTCGGAAAAATAACTTCTTTAAGCATTTTAATAGAGGTGTTATGATCAGCACTACTAGTTGGAATAGCTTCTACCCACTTAGTAACGTAATCAACAGCAACTAAAATATGTGTATAACCATTAGAGGCAGGAAAAGGTCCCATATAATCAAAGCCCCAAACATCAAACAGTTCAATAACAAGAGAATAATTCATAGGCATTTCTTGACGTCTACTATTGTTACCTATTCTTTGACATTCATCACAAGCTAAGACGAACTTATGAGCATCTTTGAAGAGAGTAGGCCAATAAAAACCAGATTGTAGTACCTTGTATGCAGTTCTGTCTCCAGCGTGGTGTCCTCCATAGGATTCAGAGTGACACTTGCGTAGGATCTGTTCCTGTTCGTGCTCAGGCACACAACATCTAATAACACCATCTACTCCTTCTTTATAAAGGTGTGGGTCATCCCAGAAGTAATGTCTTAAATCATAAAAGAACTTTTTCTTTTGCTGGTATGTGAAGCTAGGTGGTATAAATTTAGCAACAATGTAATTAGCATAATCAGCATACCAAGGAGCAGTACGAGAAGCATTAACGACCGCTAATTGTTCATCAGGAAAGCTATCATCAATAGGCAGTGAGTCATCAAGAACATTCTCTAACCTAGACAAGTTGTCTGCAATGGGGTTCTCAGCTCCCTTTCTATCAATAATATGCAAGTCAAATTCTTGGAGCAAGAGAACCCATCTAATGAGTCTAGGCTTAGCATCTTTCTTTTCCATAAGATATTTAATAGCAGCATGATCAGTGTGAATAGTAACTTTGGAATCAACAATATAAGGTCTAAACTTATCACATGCAAACACAACTGCTAAGAACTCTTTTTCAGTAGTAGCATAATTTCTCTGGGTAGTGCCAAGAGTCTTACTAGCATACTGGATAACATTCAATTTCTTATCGACTCTTTGCCCTAGAACAGCACCTACAACATAATCACTAGCATCACACATAATTTCAAAAGGTAGATTCCAATCAGGTGGCTGAACAATAGATGCAGTGATCAAAGCTTTCTTAAGTATTGCAAATGCTTCTACACAATCATCATTAAAGACAAAAGGAATATCTTTTTGCAATAAATTAGTCAGAGGCCTAGAGATTTTAGAAAAGTCCTTAATGAACCTCCTATAAAAAACGGCATGACCAAGGAAACTTCTTATACCTTTTATGTTCTTGGGACATGGCATCTTTTCAATAGCATCAACCTTGGCTTTGTCAACTTCAATACCTCTCTCGAGAATCTTATGCCCCAAGACAATGCCTTCATTAACCATAAAGTGACACTTTTCCCAATTCAGGACGAGACTAGTGTCTTCGCATCTCTGCAAAACTCGATCAAGGTTGCTCAAAAAATCATCAAAAGAGGATCCATAAACTGAGAAATCATCCATGAATACCTCACAAATCTTTTCACAAAAATTAGAGAATATAGCCATCATGCATCTTTGAAAGGTAGCAGGTGCATTACATAAACCAAAAGGCCTACGTCTATAAGCAAAAGTACCAAAAGGGCAAGTAAAAGTAGTTTTCGATTGATCCTTCGCTGACACAGGTATTTGAGAGAAACCAGAATAACCATCTAGAAAGCAGAAATGTGTGTGTTTGGATAGTCTTTCTGGCATTTGATCAATAAAAGGTAAAGGGTAATGATCTTTCTTAGTAGCTTTGTTTAACTTACGGAAATCAATTACCATCCTATAACCTGTAATAATTCTTTGCGGGATCAATTCATCTTTATGATTAGGAACAACGGTAATACCTCCCTTTTTAGGAACACAATGGACATGGCTTACCCATTCACTATCAGCAACGGGATAAATAATACCTGCCTCAAGGAGCTTTAGTATCTCCTTTCTTACCACTTCCTTCATCTTGGGATTTAATCGTCTTTGAGGATCTCTAACTGGTTTGGCATCTTCCTCCAATGTAATTTTGTGTTGGCATAACGTGGGACTAATGCCCTTAAGATCATCCAGAGTATATCCAATAGCAGCTCGGTGCTTCTTCAGAGTTTTCAATAATCTTTCTTCTTCTTGCTCTGAAAGGTTAGCACTAATAATAACATAATATATTTTCTTTTCATCAAGATAAGCATACTTAAGATTATCAGGTAATGGTTTGAGTTCAAACACGGGATCACCCTTGGGTGGAGGGGATCCCCAAGAATTTCAACGGGAAGGTTATGTTTCAGCATAGGTTCCTGTTTAAGGAACACTTCATCTATTTCCTCCCTTTCCTTCATAAACATATCGTTTTCATGTCTAGCAAATATTGTTCTAACGGATCAGTTGGAGGAACAACAATGGAAGCAAGACCAATAAACTCATCCTTACTAGGTGGTTCCCTATCACAGGGTTGTCTACTAAATTTAGCAAAATTAAACTCATGAGACATACCATCTATGCCAACAGTGACAATATTCTTTTCACAATTAATCTTAGCACTAGCTGTATTCAAGAAGGGTCTACCAAAAATAATGGGACAAAAATCATCTTGTGGGGAACCAAGAGTAAGAAAATCAGCAGGGTATTTAACCTCCCCACACAAAACTTCAACATCTCTAACAATCCCAAAGGGTTTAATGGTATCCCTATTAGCAAGCTTAATAGTAACATCAATGTCTTCTAATTCAATGGGTGCAATGTCATGCATAATTTCTTGATATAAGGTATAAGGTATTGCACTAGCACTAGCACCCATATCACATAAGACATGATAACAATGATCTCCTATTTTAACAGAAATAACAGGCATGCCTACGACAGGTCTACGTGTCTTAGTATCTGGTCTAGCAATATTAGCAGTCTCACCACAGAAATAAATAACATGCCCATCTAAATCATCATCCAAGAGATCTTTAACCATAGCAATACTAGGTTCAACATTAATTTGCTCAGGAGGTGTATAAGTCCTAGTATTACTCTTACGAAAAACAGTCGAAGCTTTAGCATGATCCTTTATCCTAACAGGAAAAGGAGGTTTTTCAACATAAGAAGTAGGAACAATAGGATCACTATAGGTAATAGTCTTTTCTTCGACTGTAATAGGTGCAACTACTTTCACTTCAATAGGAGGATTATATTTAAACCACTTCTCTTTAGGGAGATCAACGTGAGTAGCAAAAGATTCACAGAAAGAAGCTACTATCTCAGAGTCAAGTCCATACTTAGCGCTAAATCCACGAAAAGCATCGGTATCCATAAAAGATTTAACACAATCGAACTTAGGTGTCATACCTGACTCCTTACCATCGTCGGAACCCCAATCTTCAGAGTTGCGTTTAATTCTTTCCAATAAGTCCCATTTGAAATCAATAGTCTTCAGCATATAAGAACCAGCACAGGAAGTATCGAGCAGGTTGCGATTATCAAGAGAAAGCCGAGCATAAAAGTTCTGAATAATCATTTCCCGAGAGAGCTCATGATTGGGGCATGAATATAACATTGACTTAAGCCTCCCCCAAGCTTGAGCGATGCTTTCTCCTTCGCGAGGCCAGAAATTATATATGTAATTACGATCACGATGAACAAGATGCATAGGATAGAACTTCTGGTGAAATTCCAACTTCAATCGCTTATAATTCCAAGATCTCGTATCATCACATAGCCTATACCATGTCAATGCATCTCCCTTCAAAGATAAAGGGAAGACCTTCCTTTTGACAACATCATCGGGAATACCTGCAAGCTTAAATAATCCACAAACTTCATCCACAAAGATAAGGTGTAAATCGGGATGCAATGTTCCATCTCCTGCAAATGGATTAGCTAGCAGTTTCTCTATCATACCCGAAGGAATCTCAAAGTAAATATTTTCATAAAGTTCAGTAGGTTGAGGAGCAACTCTTTGCTCTTCTGGTTGGGGTGAAGATACCCCAAACAAGCCCCTCAAAGGATTAGTTTCCATAGTGACAAGTAACAGAAAATTTCAGCACACTATATAAATGTTTCCTTACCAAGTTCCACTCACCAAAAGCGCTACACTCCCCGGCAACGGCGCCAGAAAAGAGTCTTGATGACCCACAAGTGTAGGGGATCAATCGTAGTCCTTTCGATAAGTAAGAGTGTCGAACCCAACGAGGAGCAGAAGGAAATGATAAGCGGTTTTCAGTAAGGTTTTCTCTGCAAGCACTGAAATTATAGGTGATAGATAGTTTTGTGATAAGATAAATAGTAATGAGTAACAAGAAAATAAAGTAAATAAAGTGCAGCAAGATGGCCCAATCCTTTATGTAGCAAAGGATAAGCCTGTACAATTTCTAATAATGAGAAAGGAGCCCCCGAGGACACATGGGAATTATCGTCAAGCTAGTTTTCATCACGTTCATATGATTCACGTTCGGTACTTTGATAATTTGATATGTGGGTGGACCGGTACTTGGGTACTGCCCTTACTTGGACAAGCATCCCACTTATGATTAACCCCTATTGCAAGCATCCGCAACTACAAAAGAAGTATTAAGGTAAACCTAACCACAGCATTAAACATATCTGTCTGTATCAGCCCCTAACGAAGCAACGCATAAACTAGGGTTTAAGCTTCTGTCACTCTAGCAACCCATCATCTACTTATTACTTCCCCATGCCTTCCTCTAGGCCCAAATAATGGTGAAGTGTCATGTAGTCGACGTTCACATAACACCACTAGAGGAAAAGACAACATACATCTCATCAAAATATCGAACGAATACCAAATTCACATGACTACTAATAGCAAGACTTCACCCATGTCCTCAGGAACAAACGTAACTACTCACAAAGCATATTCATGTTCATAATCAGAGGAGTAATAATATGCATAAAGGATCTGAACATATGATCTTCCACCAAGTAAACCAATTAACATCAACTACAACGAGTAATTTACACTACTAGCAACCCACAAGTACCAATTTGTGGTTTTGATACAAGATTGGATACAAGAGATGAACTAGGGTTTTGAGAGGAGATGGTGCTGGTGAACATGTTGATGGAGATTGACCCCCTCCCGATGAGAGGATCGTTGGTGATGATGTTGGTGATGATTTCCCCCTCCCGGAGGGAAGTGTCCCCGGCAGAATAGCTCCGCCGGAGCCCTAGATTGATTCCGCCAAGGTTTCGCCTCGTGGCGGCGGAGTTTTGTCCTGTAAGCTTGCCCATGATTTTTTCCAGGGTGAAAGTGATGATATAGCGGAAGATGGACACCGGAGGCCCACCAGGGGGCCCAGGAGATAGGGGCACGCGCCCTATAGGGGGGGCGCCCTCCTATCTCCTGGACAGGGTGTGGGCCCCCTGGTGTATTTCTTTCGCTCAAAAATTCTTATTAAATCCAAAAGGATGTTTCGTGGAGTTTCAGGACTTTTCGAGCTGTGCAGAATAGGTTTCCAACGTTTGCTCCTTTTCCAACCAGAATTCCAGCTGCCGGCATTCCCCCTCTTCATGGTAAACCTTGTAAAATAAGAGAGAATAGCCATAAGTATTGAGATATAATGTGTAATAACAGCCCATAAGGCAATAAATATTGATATAAAAGCATGATGCAAAATGGACGTATCATGGAATAGCTAGTCCTTGCTGATATAGGATGCCTCTTCGCATCCTTATGGTGTATTCGGATGACCGCCCGTCCCCCAATGTCCAATAGATGTTGTGTAGACAGAGCATATCAGATACGTCTTATTAGAAGCAATCGTCTGTGTTATTATCGGTCTTCGCACACATTTCTTATTGCAGACTTTTTTGCCGCATATCACACACATCTTGTTATATTGAACCATTTCTGTTCTCTTGTCGCAACACAAATAGTTCATCCGAGTGAACCGCATGTCGTATATCGCACACACCTTGATCTGGTTGACCGTTTCTTTTGTGTTGCCTAATCACAAACAGTTCATCCGAGTGAAGCGTATGCTGCATATCGCACACAACTTCATCTGGCAGCCAATTTCTTTTGTTCCTCCTCATCGCAAACAGTTAATTTAACTGAACCATATGCCCTGAATCACACACACAAACACAATCTGAATCGTGTTTGATGCATCCGTCATCGCAAACGTTTTGAAATTTTTTTGACGTTTTTTATACACCACCATTTGCGATTATTGCATCGTACACAGTTTTGTCGAAGGGTCTCTGATCGTAGTGTCACTTTAGCAGCATCCTGTAGTAGTGATAGTTGCTTTGATTCTGTGAGAAAACAGAAACTTTTACAATCAGTAGCAGAATTGTTGACATTCACTGGAGCGTCGAAAAATTCTGAAGTTTTTACACATGATTAATATACCAATTTCCAAAGATTTTGTATTTTATTTAGAATTTGTGTAGTTACAGAAGTATGGTCATTGTTTGAATCATTACAAACTGTTCTGATTTTGACAGTTTCTGTTTTTGTTTCATTGTTTGCTTGTTTCGATGAATCTATGGATTGTATCGGGGGGCATAAGCCATGGTGAAGTTAGAATACACTAGGTATTATGCAATAATACAATATGAATGGGTTTACAACAGTACCTAAAGTTATGATTTGCTTGTTATACTAACGGATCTCATGAGTTTTTTGTTGAGTTTTATGTGCTGAACTTTTCATGTTTTGAGTGAGATCACGATCGATGAAGGAATAAGGAGTGGCAAGACCCTAAGCTTGGGGATTCTCAAGGCACCCCAAGGCAATATTAAAGGACACCCAAGACTTTAAGCTTGGGAATGCCCTGGAAGGCATCCCCTCTTTCTTCTAACAAGTAACAACCATCGGTAAATTACTTGGAGCTATATTATTATTCATCACATGATATGAATTTTGCTTGGAGCATCGTGTATTATATGAGTCTTTGCTTTGTTCTCTTTTTAGTTTGCCACAATAATCTTTGTTGAACACACATTTTTGAGAGGGACACACATTATTCGTGATTTGTTAGAATATTCTATGTGCTTCACTTATATCTTTTGAGCTACACAGTTGTTCTAGTGCTTCCTTAATGGGTTTCTTAAAGAAGAGTTGTATATGATGCAACCAGAAGGTTTTGTCAATCCTAAAGGTGCTAACAAAGTGTGCAATCTCAGCGATCCATTTATGGACTGGTGCAAGCATCTCGGAGTTGGAATATACGCCTTGATGATGTGATCAAAGCATATGGTTTTATACAGACTTACGGAGAAGCCTGTATTTACAAGAAAGTGAGTGGGAGCTCTGTAGCATTTCTGATAGGGACAAATGCATTTTTGCCCCTAGTTGGAACCTACCCACGGGGTTTGCCCTTACTTTTCGACTCTGCTCAGTTTTGCCCTTAGATTTTGCTCCGAGGTCGCCCGAATGCCCTTTGACCATTTGACCAATAGTTTGAAAATTCATAAAAAATTGGCATGACCTCAGAAAAATGCAAATAAGATATCAAAATATTCAGATAAACATTACCTTTATGTGTATGTCATTTGCATTCAAGAAAAAAGTACCATTTAAATAACCTAAGGTTATTAATGTTATTAACATTATTAAAAATAAGTAGGTATAAACAATAACTTTTTCAGGAATAAAAATAACACGCAAATGCAGGTGATGTTTTATGAACATCCCGATATCTTATTGGCATTATTTCAAGTTCATACCAACTTGTTATGAAGTTTGAAAATAATAGTCAAAGTCGTTAGAACATTCATCACAAGTTGACATGAACTCAAAAAAACGCAAATAAGATATCAGTATGTTCAAAAAACTTCACCTACATTTGAATGTAATTTTTATTCCTGAAAAAATTATTTTTATACCATTTTATTTATAGTAACGTTAATAACATTCATAAGGTTAGGTTGTTGAAATGGTACTTTTGTCCTGAATGCAAATGACATACACATAAAGGTAATGTTTATCTGAACATTTTGATACCTTATTTGCATTTTTCTGCGTTTATATTAATTTCTTATGAATTTTTGAAGTATTGGTCAAAACGGTCAAAGGGCATTAAGCGACCTCGGAGGAAAATCTAAGGGCAAAACTGAGCAGAGTCGAAAATTGAGGGCAAAACCCGTGGGTAGGTTCCAACTAGGGGCAAAAAGGCAATTGTCCCTTTCTGATATTATATGTGGATGACATATTGCTGATTGGAAATGATATAGAATTTCTAGATAACATAAAAGGATATTTGAATAAGATTTTTTCAATGAAAGACCTCGGTGAAGTTGCTTATATATTGAGCATCAAGATCTATATGGATAGATCGAGATGCTTAATCGGACTTTCACAAAGCACATACCTTGACAAAGTTCCGAAGAAGTTCAGAATGGACTAGTCAAAGAAAGGATTCTTGCCTGTGTTGCAACATGTGAAATTGAGTCAGACTCAAAGTCCGACCATGGCAGAAGATAGAGAGAAAATGAAAGTCATTCCCTATGCCTCAGCCATAAGTTCTATTATGTATGCCATGCTGTGTACCAGACCTAATGAGTGCTTTGCCATAAGTTTGGCAGGGAGAACCAAAGTACTCCAGGAGTGGATCACTGGACAGCGGTCAAGAATATCCTGAAGTACCTAAATGGTATCAAGGATATGTTTCTCGTTTATGGAGGTGACGATGAGCTCGTCGTAAAGGGTTACATTGATGCTAGCTTCGACACAGATCCGGATGACTCTACGTCACAAACCAGATACATATTTATATTGAATGAAGGAGCTGTCAGTTGGTGACGTTCCAAGCAGAGTGTCATGGTGGGATCTACGTGTGAAGCGGAGTACATAGCTGCTTCGGAAGCAGCGCATGAAGGAGTCTGAATGAAGGAGTTCATATCCGATCTAGGTGTAATACCCAATGCATCTGGTCCAATGACACTCTTTTGTGACAACACTGGAGCAATTGCCTTAGCGAAAGAATCCAGATTTCACAAGAGAACCAAAGACATCAAGAGACGCTTCAACTCCATTCGTGAAAAGGTCAAGGATGGAGACATAGAAATTCGCAAAGTACATATGGATCTGAATGTGGCAGACCCGTTGACTAAACCCCTTCCGCGGGCAAAACATGATCATCACCAAGACTCCATGGGTATTAGAATCATTACTATGTAATCTAGATTATTGACTCTAGTGCAAGTGGGAGACTATTGGAAATATGCCCTAGAGGCAATAATAAAGTGATTATTATTATATTTCCTTAATCATTATAAAGCTTTATTATTCATGCTAGAATGGTATTGACCAGAAACTTAAATACATGTGTGAATACATAAACAAATACCGTGTCCCTAGTGAGCCTCTACTAGACTAGCTCGTTGATCAAAAGATGGTTAAGGTGTCCTAACCATAGACATGTGTTGTCACTTGATAACAGGATCACATCATTAGGAGAATAATGTGATGGATAAGACCCATCCGTTAGCTTAGCATATGATCGTTCAGTTTATTGCTACTGCTTTCTTAATGTCAAATACCTATTCCTTCAACCATGAGATTATGCAACTACCAGATACCAGAGGAATACCTTGTGTGCTTCACAATGTAACTGGGTGATCATAAAAATACTCTACAGGTATCTCCAAATGTGTCTATTGAGTTGGCATGGATCGGGATTGGGATTTGTCACTCAGTGTATTGGAGAGGTATCTTTGGGCCCTCTCGGTAATAAATCATCACAAGAAGCTTGCAAGCAAAGTGACTAAGGAGTTAGTTATGAGATGATGTATTACAGAACGAGTAAAGATACTTACCGATAACGAGATTTAACTAGGTATGGAGATACCGATGATCGAATCTCGGGCAAGTAACATACCGACACACAAAGGGAACTATGTATGTTGTCATAAAGGTTCGACCGATAATGATCTTCGTAGAATTTTTGGGAACCAATATGGGCATCTAGGTCCCGCTATTGGTTATTGACCGGAGGAGCGTCTCGGTCATGTCTACATAATTCTCGAACCTGTAGGGTCCGCATGCTGAATGTTCATTGACGATATAGTACTATATGAGTTATGTATGTTGGTGACCGAATGTTGTTCGGGGTCCAGGATGAGATCACGGACAAGACGAGGAGCTCCGGAATGGTCCAGAGATAAAGATTAAGATATGGGATAATAGTGTTTGGTCTCCGGAAGGGTTGCGAAATTCACCGGAAGGGGCTTCGGATGTTTCCCGAAATGTTCTGGTGCGAGAACAATTTATTTGGGCCAAGGGGTAAAGCCCACGAGGTTTAAGGAAGGTGCAAAAGGAAATTTTGTGGAAGCCAGGGGCCAGACGCCAGGGACCCTGGCGTCTGGTCCTGGAGTCCGAGAAGGACTCTTGCCTTGCGTGCCAAACCGACTTTGAGGAGGCTCTTTCTCCAAGAAACGACCCCAGGGTTCAACATATAAATAGAGGGGCAGGGCTAGCACCCGGAACACACCAAGATTCACCAAGCAGTGTGCTGGCAACCCCGCCCCTCTAGTTTATCCTACGTAATAATTTCCATTATGCTTGGTGAAGCCCTGTAGAGATTGTTCTTCACCACCACCATCACCACGTCGTCGCGCTTCCAGAACTCATCTACTACTCCGCCCCTCTTGCTGGATCAAGAAGGACGTCATCGAGCTGAATGTGTGATGAACGCGGAGGTGTCGTATGTTCGGTACTTGATCGGGATGGATCGTGAAGGTGTACGACTACATGAACCGCGTTGGTAAACGCTTTTGCTTAGTGATCTACAAGGGTATGTAGATGCTCTCCCCCTCTCGCAGCTATGCATCTCCATGGATAGACCTTGTGTGTGCGTAGAATTTTTTTGTTTTCCATGAAATGTCCCCAACAGGCTTGTGGGCCTCTCATGGAACCTCTTGACCTAATTCCACCTCTATAAATTCCCAAATATTCCCTGTATATCAGAGAGCCACCCCAAATACTTTTTCCGCCACCGCAAATTTTTGTTCTTTGGAGATCCCACGTGGAGACCTTTTTCGGTACTCTACCAAAGGGGGAATCAATCTCGAAGGGCCTCTACATCAACCTTGCCGCCCCTCCGATGATGTGTGAGTAGTTTACCACATACCTACGGTTCCATAGCTAGTAGATAGATGGCTACTTCTCTCTCTTTGATCTTCAATACAATGTTCTCCTCGATGTTCTTGGAGATCTATTCGATGTAATCATTTTCTGCGGTGTTTTTGTTGGGATACGATGAATTGTGAGTTTATGATCAGATTATCTATGAATATAATTTTAGTCTTTTCTGAAATCTTTTATGCATGATTATTATAGCTTTGTATTTTTCTCTGATCTATTGGTTTGGCCAACTTGATTGATTTATCTTGCAATGGGAGAGGTGCTTTGTAATGGGTTCAATCTTGTGGTGCTCTATATCCCAGTGACAGAAAGGGACTAGACACATATTTGTATTGTTGCCATTAAGGATAAAATGATGGGGTTTATTAATATTGCTTGAGTTTAGTTTGTCTACATCATGTCATCTTGCTTAAGGCGTTACTCCATTCTTTATGAACTTAATACTCTAGATGCATGCCGGATAGCGATCGATGTGGAGAGTAATAGTAGTAGATGCAGGCATGAGTCGGTCTACTTGTCTTGGACATGATGCCTATATACATGATCATTGCGTTGGATATCGTCATAATTATTCGCTTTCCTATCAATTGCCCAACAGTAATTTGTTTACCCACTGTATGTTATGTTCAAGAAAGAAGCCTCTAGTGAAAACTATGGCCCTCAGGTCTATTTCAATCATATATTAAAATCCAAAAATACCTTGATGAAATTTATTTACCTTTCATTTTATTTTATGTTTTTTCATCTATATATCATTACGAGATTTGATCTTGCAATTAACTACAAATGGATTGACAATCCCTTGTTTGCGTTGGGTGCAAGTATTTGTTATTTTGTGTGTAGGTGCTGTTAACGAGGTGTTGTGTGGTTATCCTACTAGACTGATAAACTTGGTTCTTAACTGAGGGAAATACTTAACTCTATTGTACTACATCATCCTCTCCTCTTCGAGGAAATCCCAACGCAACTCAAAAGTAGCAGAAATCAAAGAGTCAATTATGTATTCCTGATGAACGGGTATGTGAAGGTTTGGCAGTCTACCTGGAAGACTTACACGAGTGATTGGGCGAGGTCTAAGTGGTCTTAACTCAAGGAGAATAAGGTGAAGAGTTTGTCTTTTGAGTTAAATCTCAACCTCTCCAACCACACCTACAGTTGTCACATCAACTGGAATTGGTCAAACAAATCATTGTCTTCATTGAGCCATTGGTTTCATTTCTTTGCCCTTTTACATTCAATATTTTCATGTTGAAGACTTTCTCTCCCTCTCTCTGAACACTCTGTCTGAAGACTTCCATTTTCTTCTTTGTGATTCATGTTTCTGTGTCTTCGACCTTACTGGGATTAAGCGTGTATGCCTTTATGTGCGCCTAGTTTATCTGTATTTCTACCTTGTATGCATGTTGTCTTTAGTTCTGATGACCTTTTCCTTTCATTGAATGGATTCTTAGCATATTTTTTCTTCATGTTAGTATTTCTTCTAATTGCTCAGTCTCCGTTTCTTCGAAGAAACAGCTTCCTTCAAAAAATTTGTTAGAAAACTCCCATTCACCTCCCTGTGTCGATAACTTGAACTTTCACAGCGGCCTATCTAAAGTCTTCAGTGCTCAGGCCCCTACAATTGTTACCATTTGGACTAGTGAACAAAGACATAGGTATACTACAAGTGGAATAATCTTCAAGCTCAACACACTAAGCACAAGCAAACCATGAAGTTCAACACACTACAACATGTAAATATCTACCATACTTGCATACTACCATACTACACATGGTCTGATCATCAAACTACTAGCACATCTATACCATAGTATCATCAAAACCAACATGGAAAACAACATGATGGTCATTAATGCCGACAATCTAGATGTAGCATTGATACGTCTCCAACGTATCTATAATTTTTTTATTGTTCCATGCTATTATATTATCTGTTTTGGATGTTTAATGGGCTTTATTATGCACTTTTATATTATTTTTGGGACTAACATATTAACCGGAGGCCCAGTGCAAGTTGATGTTTTTTTGCCTATTTCAGTGTTTCGCAGAAAAGGAATATCAAACAGAGTCCAAACGGAATGAAACCTTCGGGAGAGTGATTTTTGGAACAAACGTGATCTAGGAGACTTGGAGCGGACGTCAAGAAAGAAGCGAGGAGGCCACGACAGGGAGGCGCGCCTGCCCCCTGGGCACGCCCCCACCCTCGTGGGCCCCTCACAGCTCCACCGACCTACTTCTTCCTCCTATATATACCCATATACCCCGAAAACATCCAGGATCACGATAGGTCGGGACTTCCGCCGTCGCAAGCCTTTGTAGCCACCAAAAACCAATCGGGACCCTGTTCCTGCACCCTGCCGGAGGGGGGTGAGGGAGTCCTGGCTTAGGGGGTATCCGGACAGCCGGACTGTGTACTACATTCGGACTATGAAGCGCGAAGATACAAGACTCAAGACTTCGGCCCGTGTCCGGATGGGACTCTTCTTTGCGTGGGAGGCAAGCTCGGCAATCCGGATAATATATTTCCTTCCTTGTAACCGACTCCATGTAAACCCTAGCTCTCTCCAGTGTCTATATAAACCAGAGAGGTTGGTCCTTAGAAGGCCGATCACAATTACATTCATACCATCATAGGCTAGCTCTTAGGGTTTAGCCTCTACGATCTCGTGGTAGATCTACTCTTGTACTACCCATATCATCAATATTAATCAAGCAGGAAGTAGGGTTTTAACTCCATCGAGAGGGCCCGAACCTGGGTAAACATCTGTGTCCCTTGCTTCCAGTTACCATCAGCCTTGACGCACAAATCGGGACCCCCTACCCGAGATCCGCCAGTTTTGACACCAACATTGGTGCTTTTATTGAGAGTTCCTCTGTGTTGTCACTGTCAGGCTTGATGGCTCCTTCGATCATCACCAACAACGCTATCCAGGGCGAGACTTTCCTCCCCGGACAGATCTTCATGTTCGGCGGCTTCGCACTGCGGGCCAATTCACTTGGCCACCTTGAGCAGATCGATAGCTATGCCCCCGGCCACCAGGTCAGGTTCGGGAACTTGAACTACACGGCGGATATTCGCGGGGACTTGATCTTCGACGGATTCGGGCCGGCGCCAGAAGCGCCGAACAGTCACGATGAGCACGGCTTGGACCTGTTGTCAGACGTTGCGCGGGATATCACCCCGGCAGAAGCCTCGGATCTGAATCCGGGGCAGGTCGCGTTGCCTAAGGACGGAGGGCTGGACCCCGCCCCATAGGCCATACCCTCGTCGGTGATGGAGACGAACACAGGTCTCACCTCTGAGGGAGCCTGTGACTCCGGACCCCCGGATTCATATCCGGATGTAGGTTCCAGTCCGCGCGCCCCCGAGCCCGCCGATCCTGGTTGGGCTCCGGTGATGGAGTTCACCGCGGCGGACGTCTTTCAGCACTCGCCCTTTGGCGACATGCTGGACTTATTGAAGTCTCTCTCCTTGTTAGGAGACTCCGGGCCGAACTATGTCCGGCTCGAGTGGGAAGCGGACAACGACGGAATTCGTTGCCCACCCACCACCCACTTCATTGCCACGATCGATGATCTAACCGACGTGCTTGACTTCGACTCTGAAGACATCGACGGTATGGACGACGATGTAGGAGAATTACAGGAGCCACCACTCACTGGGCGGTGGACGGCCACCTCCACATACGATATATACATGGTGGACACTCCGAAGGAAACAAATGGCGATGAGGCAACAGAGGATAACCCCTCGAAAAGAAAAACAAAGCATGGGCGTCGTCGGCGCCGCTCCAAGCCCCGCCACAGCAATACCGGCCCCGGAGACGAAAATAATCCGGATGGCGCCGAAGAAGAATATGACCCTGACCAGCCCGCCTTCGAGCAGGCCGAACAGGAAGATGAGCAGGTCAGCCCAGAAGAACAGGCAAAAGACGTATATCCGGAGCAGGACAACTACATGCCCCCCTCCGAAGACGAGATTAGCCTCGGCGACGACGAATTCGGCGTGCCTGAGGATCCCGTGGAGCAGGAGCGCTTCAAGCGTAGGCTTATAGCCATGACGAGGAGCCTGAAGAAGAAGCAGCAGCAACTCCAAGCTGATCAAGATCTGATCACAGGTAGATGGACTGAAGTCCTGGCAGCCGAGGAATACGGACTCGAACGCCAAATGGCTGACCGGCCACCCCGTGGCCGGGATAAAAAGGGATACCAGCCCGCACCCCCACTCCAATACACTATAGCTCAGGGTAATAGGCAAGACCTGCAAGATATTCTGGAAAATAAAGCAGAACAACCAAGATCGATTTACGGATCGCGGGGGCGCGCCCCAGCGCGCGACGATGACCGTAGCGCCGGATACATCGTCAACAAGTTCGGCCGGGCCGAACACAGCAACCCAGACCAATCCGACCTGCGTAGCCACATAGCCCGGCATAGAGGCGCCGCACACACCCTATGCTTCACTGACGAAGTAATGGATCATGAGTTCTCAGAAGGGTTCAAACCCGTAAACATCGAATCGTATGATGGCACAACAAACCCCGCAGTATGGATCAAAGATTTCCTTCTCCACATTCACATGGCCCGCGAAGATGATCTACACGCCATCAAGTATCTTCCCCTTAAGCTCAAAGGACCAGCCCGAGACTGGTTAAACAGCCTGCCAGCAAATTCCATTGGCAGTTGGGAAAACCTGGAAGATGCATTCCTTGATAACTTCCAGGGCATATATGTGCGACCACCAGACGCCGATGACCTGAGCCACATTACTCAACAGCCCGGAGAGTCAGCCCAGAAATTCTGGACTCGGTTCCTTACTAAAAAGAACCAAATAGTCGACTGTCTGGACGCTGAAGCCCTGGCGGCTTTCAAGCATAATATCCGTGATGAGTGGCTCGCTCGACACCTCGGCCAAGAAAAGCCCAAGTCTATGGCAGCTCTCACAACCCTAATGACCCGCTTTTGCGCGGGTGAGGATAGCTGGTTGGCCCGCAGTGGCACCATGCCACATTCTGGCACTTCAGACAGTCGCGATGCTAACGGCAAGCCACGGCGTAACAGGCATAAGAGACGGAGCAACAAGGACAACACTAAATACAGGGCGGTCAATGCCGGATTCAGCGGATCTAAGTCCGGTCAGCGGAAAAAGTCGTTTAAAAGAAATAATCAGGGACCGTCCAGCCTGGAGCGCTCGTGCCAAATCCATGGCACCCCAGACAAGCCAGCCAACCACACTAATAGAGACTGCTGGGTGTTCAAACAGGCTGGTAAGATAAACACTGAAAACAAGGACAGGGGGCTGCACAGCGACAATGACCAAGAGCCCCGGCGTCCGAACACAGGGGGACAAAAGAAATTCCCCCCCCCCCCAGGTGAAAACGGTCAACATGATCTACGCCACCCATATCCCCAAGCAGGAATGGAAGCGAGCACTACGGGACGTCTATGCGATGGAGCCAGTCGCCCCCAAATTCAACCCATGGTCATCGTGTCCGATCACCTTTGATCGTAGAGATCATCCTACCAGCATCCGCCATGGCGGTCAGCCGCATTGGTCTTAGACCCAATCATTGACGGATTCCACCTTACGCGAGTCCTTATGGACGGCGGCAGCAGCCTAAACCTGCTTTACCAGGACATAGTGCGCAAGATGGGCATTGACCCTTCAAGGATCAAGCCCACCAAAACTACCTTTAAAGGTGTAATTCCTGGGGTAGAGGCCCGCTGTATGGGCTCTATAACACTAGAAGTGGTCTTCGGATCCCCGGATAACTTCCGGAGCGAAGAGTTAATCTTCTATATCGTCCCTTTCGCAGTGGCTACCATGCACTGCTCAGACGAACCGCATTTGCTAGATTCAATGCGGTACCACATTATGCATACCTCAAGCTCAAGATGCCGGGACCGCGCGGGGTCATCACTGTCAACGGAAATATGGACCGCTCACTTCGAACAAAAGAGCATACGGCAGCCCTCGCGGCAGAAGTACAATGCGGCCTACTCCGACAAACCAATCCGGCGACAACCTCGAGCATAGTCAAGCGAGTCCGGAGTACACCGCAACAGGATCATTAGGAACGCCAAGAGCGTGATTACCAGTCCGGCCTCCGCTCAAGCCCCTTCAAAGCAGCATTCGTGCCACGTGTACACAATTACGCACTCAAGATACCATGGGCATAGGCGGAGGCGTATCAACGACTCATACGATAGTATGGGTAACCGCCAAATACCTTCATACTCTTTCCCTCTTACATTTTAGGACACCGCATTAGTGCAGCATCCTCAGAAGAGCCAAATTGCCGGACTCATATGGAAGAGACATCCAAGGAGGCAACAAACATTGTGCGCAGAAGGAAATACCCAGGTGGAATCTATTTACGATCATTATACCTGCTTCATCTATCTGTACACAGCCTGCCCCTGGATAGGACATGTCAAATAGTCCTATATTTATCTCTGCTTAATGCATCCATTGTAAACATACGCTTAAACGTATTTTTCATCAATGGGAGATTATATATAGCGTCAGCTTATTATCCTTATTTGAGTATTTTTCTCTTATAAATGTTTATTTGGTATTGCATCCGTACACCTTGGTACGACCAGTTTGCCAGGGGCTTCTGATGGCGCCCCGAAGTATGGCAAATAAAAGTCTGAACACTTTAAACAGTGCGGCACCCCGAACTTATAGCATTATATGCATCAGCTCCGAATCATGTCTTGGGTCTATAGTTGGGATAGCCCGGCTCCCTTGTTTTGGTGCCTTACGTTCCGTTATATCGGCTAAGGTAGCGCAGGGAGAACTACTGCGATTGTGTCCCGGTTCTTCCGGATGAGCACCTCAGTAGAGAAAGCCGAAAACTGACCAGCATGATGTGGCGAGAGCTGGTCGCTGTTCGAGAGGTCTTAAAATCCTTAAAGATTTTCCACTTTAGGCGATATATCAGCTTCGTCCGATCTAGGCGTGTATAGCGCCCCGATTCGGTCTTCTGGATTCCAGGGGCTTCGCCGAAATTTAAAATTGTAGACTTCTATGGCTAAGTGAAAGTTATCAAGTCGCATAGTCCGATTGCCTTGTTCACTGCGCCGGACACCTCCTTAAAGGACCAAACATTTGGATAAAGAGTGCCGGGTTTTCCACGAACACCCCAGTACTAGTTACGCGGGGGAGGAAGCCGACGACTGGCCTACTTTCAGAATTTTATAAACAGCTGCACAGAAGGTAATATTTTAAATAACGAAAAACGCTACATAGCGCAAGTAACTTCGTCCTTAAAATACAAACATGACAGAAGTGAATTCATTCAAAAATGGTGTCCTTGGTACATTCATCAGCGACGAGACAAGCACCCTTCATAACGCCATCATAGTACAACTCGGGATGGCGATGCGCCTTGCCCTCCGGTGGCCTGCCCTTGACCAGCTTCTCCGCATCCAGCTTGCCCCCAATGCACCTTGACGCGGGCAAGGGCCCGGCGGGCACTCTCGATGCACACGAATCGCTTGATCACTTCAAGCCGCGGGCAGGCATCCACCATCCGCTTGATCAGGCCGAAGTAGCTACTGGGCATGAGCTCACCAGGCCACATTCGGACTATGAAACCTTTCATAGCCAGTTTGGCCGCCCTGTGGAGTTCGACCAACTGATTCAGTTGGTCACTCAGAGGCATCGGGTGTTCGGCCCCAGCATACTGGGACCAAAACAGCTTCTCCATTGAGTTCCCCTCCTGGGCACGGTAGAACTCCGCAGCGTCTGATACGCTGCATGGTAGATCTGCGAACGCCCCTGGAGAGCTCCGAATTCGACTAAGTAAAAGAAATGCCTCCTCCACATGTTCGCTTTGCATAAAGAACTTCTTACCCGCTGCTATCTTCTTGGCCTCCTGGATCTCCTGCTGTGCTTTCTCAGCATCGGCCTTGGCGTCCTTCAAATTCACAAGGGCCTTCGCAAGCTCGGCCTCTTTCGCCTTCAGATCATGCTCCACGGACTTGCATTTCTTGCCGAGGTCCTGGAGCTCTAGCTGTACCTCACCTACCCTAGCACTTTGCTTTTCGCGCTCCTTACACTCTGAGGCCGCCTTTTCTTCGGCCTCGGATAACGCCTTCTTCAGGGACGCCACTTCGGTGGTGGACCCTGTTACATAGTCACGACACTTAGGCGTTAGACTCGTCAATTCTTAGTATCCTCACATGCATAAGAGAGGGAATCACTTACCCTTGTTCTGTTCGAGCTGCCTCTTCGTGAGGTCGAGCTCTCCCTGCGCCTGCTCCAGGTCCCGTTTCAGTTCGGCAACCTCGGCAGTACGGGCAGCAACAGCAAGCAGCACAGCCTGCTTATTCACAACATTACTTAGCATTAAGCTCCTGCAAATTATCATTGACCCTCCTTTTGGCTTTTCCTTCCAAACACCAAACGGAGTATTAGGGGCTACTACCTATCGGGTGGTAATTTTGCACATATTTATTACTTACCTCAAATCCTGTCAGGAGGCTGGTGCAAGCTTTGGTTAGTCTGCTTTTGGCGGACAAAACCTTTCGAATCACCATACTCATGAGAGTACGGTGCTCTTCATCTATGGAAGCGCCGCGAAGCGCTTGCAGCAGACAGTCTGGCGCCTCAGGCGCGACGGAAGTCCTCGATACAGACGGCTCTCCCTCCCTAATGAGGGGTCGCCCGCCTGAGTTCAGAACCATCGAAGGTTCCGAAATTGTGTGCGGCTGAGAGCCCGGCTGGCCGTGGCTCTCGTCGACACGATCCGCGGGGATCTTGAACCCCACGTGTCCGACGTCTGGGACCCCGCCTCAGGGCGTCTCCAGAGTCACCTCCCCCCGCTCTGGGAGCCTTTGGGACAACACCTCTGTGTCGTCCGCGGGATGAGGAGTAGTGGCCGTTGGAAGCGAATTCATCTCCGAATTGCTCAGGGACCAGGAGGAGGATACCTCGGGGTGATCCCTGGCCGGACTGCACATATGTTCGACATTATAAATACAAAAATTGTGGAGTGAAGTCATGATAGAATGCAGACACTTACGATCGTGCTAGGGGCTTCCCCCTAGGCAGCCACCCCTCCTCGCTGAGAGCGGCCGTGGCGGAGTAGTCCGGAAGGGGCCCCTTCCCCTTCTTGGACGCCCCAGCATTCCCTCCTGGGGCGGCTTTTCTCTTCTTCTCCCCCCCCCAAGTGGGGGGAGGTAGGATCTCTTCCTAATTCCCCCCGCCTCCGCGGGAGGAATCTGACTCGTCGTCATCGGACGACAGGCGAATGACGGCCCTGCGCCAAGGACCTTTTCCGGCCCCCTGGTCCGCTTCCCCGGGCCCCTCATCCTCTCCGGATGGGGCGTCTTCTTCTTCTTCCTCCTCCCCTTCGTGGGAGGAGTCCGCCTCGTCGTCTTCGGACGAGGCTTCTGGCACAACCTTACGCCGGAGACCCTTTCAGATCCCCGGGGCCTTCTTCTCGGCCTTCTTCTCCGGCACCTTGTACGGTGCCGGGACCAACATCTCTGTCAGGAGAGCATCCACTGGGCCTTTTGGCAGCGGAGCCGGATAGTAGACCTGCTCCACTGTCTCCACATAGTCCTGAAGCAAATATACACAACTACTTAAGGCACTCCCATGAATATATCGGGGAGAACTGGGTCCGAAGTCAGTCCAAGAACTCACCGGCCTAGGAGCCCGCACGGCGTGAAGCCCGCGGTCCTCGGATGTTGGAGGAGGTGCTTCGGAGGCCTTGAACAGCACCTTCCATGCGCCTTTGTGTGTCATGTCGTAGAGCTTCTGGAGCGTCCGGTGTTCGGTTGGGATGAACTTCCACAGATTGACCGCCCGCCTCTGGTAGGGCAGGATCCGGCAAACGAGCATGATGTGGATCACGTTGACAAGCTTGATGTTCTTGTCCTTCATGCTTTTGATGCATGTCTAGAGTCCGGCCAGCTCCGTGGAATCGCCCCAGGATAGGCCCTTCTTCTCCCAAGAGGTGAGCCGCATTGGGGCTCCGGATCGGAACTCAGGGGCCGCTGCACAGTTGGCACCGCGCGGCTCGGTGATGTAGAACCACCCCGACTGCCATCCTTTTACGGTCTCCGCAAAGGAGCCATCGAGCCATGTGACGTTGGGCATTCTTCCTACCATGGACCCTCCGCACTCTGCTTGTTGACCGCTTACAACCTTCGGCTTCATGCAGAAGGTTTGCAGCCATAGGCCAAAGTGAGGTCGAATGCGGAGGAAGGCCTCGCATACGATGATGAACGCCGAGATGTTGAGGATGAAGTTCGGGGCTAGATCATGGAAATCTAGCCCGTAGTAGAACATGAACCCGCAGACAAAGGGGTGGAGTGGAAATCCCAGTCCACGGATGAAGTGGGCGATGAATACGACCCTTTCGTGGGGTCCTGGGATCGGAATGACCTGCCCGGCGTCTGGTAAACGGTGCGCTATATCTGCGGCCAAGTATCCGGCCGCCCGAAGATTTGCGATGTGCTTCTCCTTGATGGTGGAAGCCACCCACTTGCCTCCTGCTCCGTACATGTTTAGCTGTGCAGAGAAGATTTGAGCTTGGGCGCTGGAGCTCGAGGGGGGCAAGAGTGGGCAAAGGAGGAAGAAGGCGTGGGTGAAAATGGGGAAATCATGTCCCTTTATAGAGGAGCCAAGAGTGGTGCGTCTCCCCACTTGCCCGTTGGGAATCGCTTGTTTCCCAAGTGCCACGATTAATGGCGTGGTGAGATTACCCATACCCGTATTGATGAGAATCTCGTGATAAGGGGACACGATCTCTTCTTTGACAAGACGTGTCAAAGAAACCGCCTGCAATATGCTCTTTAGATGGTTGTGGGGAAACAGATCGAATAATGATCCGACCGTAATAACATGTCACGTCATCAGAAAAAGCTGTCAGCGGATTGCATTTGTAAAATATCATTCTCTCTACGGTGGCATATGAAGATTATCTCGCATATCCGGACGCAATCTAAGTGTTCGATGATCACTTTGGAGTATTCGGAGGAGGAACCCGCCTTGCAGTGCCGAAGACAATACTGCGCGCCGGACTCGTCGTCATTGAAGCCTGGTTCAGGGGCTACTGAGAGAGTCCTAGATTAGGGGGTATCCGGACAGCCGGACTGTGTACTACGTCCGGACTATGAAGCGTGAAGATACAAGACTCAAGACTTCGGCCCATGTCCGAATGGGACTCTCCTTTGCGTGGGAGGCAAGCTTGGCGATCCAGATATTATATTTCCTTCCTTGTAACCGACTCCATGTAAACCCTAGCTCTCTCCGGTGTCTATATAAACCAGAGAGGTTGGTCCTTAGAAGGCCGATCACAATTACATTCATACCATCATAGGCTAGCTCTTAGGGTTTAGCCTCTACGATCTCGTGGTAGATCTACTCTTGTACTACCCATATCATCAATATTAATCAAGCAGGAAGTAGGGTTTTACCTCCATCGAGAGGGCCCGAACCTGGGTAAACATCTGTGTCCCTTGCTTCCAGTTACCATCAGCCTTGACACACAGATCGGGACCCCCTACCCGAGATCCGCCGGTTTTGACACCGACGTGGGGGATCCCTCACCGGTGGCCATCTTCATCATCCCGGCGCTCTCCATGACGAGGAGGGAGTAGTTCACCCTCGGGGCTGAGGGTATGTATCAGTAGCTATGTGTTTGATCTCTCTGTTTCTCTCAAGTGTTCTTGATATGGCACGATCTTGATGTACCGCGAGCTTTGCTATTATAGTTGGATCTTATGATGTTTCTCCCCCTCTACACTCTTGTAATGGATTAAGTTTTCCCTTTGAAGTTATCTTATCGGATTGAGTCTTTAAGGATTTGAGAACACTTGATGTATGTCTTGCATGTGCTTATCTGTGGTGTCAATGGGATATTCACATGATCTATTTGATCTATGTTTTGGTGATCAACTTGCGGGTTCAATGACCTTGTGAACTTATGCATAGGGGTTGACACACGTTTTCGTCTTGACTCTCCGGTAGAAACTTTGGGGCACTCTTTGAAGTTCTTTGTGTTGATTGAATAGATGAATCTAAAATTGTGCGATGCATATCCTATAATCATACCCACGGATACTTGAGGTGACATTGGAGTATCTAGGTGACATTAGGTTTTTGGTTGATTTGTGTATTATGGTGTTATTTTAGTATGAACTCTTGAATAGATCGATCAGAAAGAATAAGTTTGAGGTGGTTTCATACCCTACAATAATATCTTCGTTTGTTCTCTGCTATTAGTGACTTTGGAGTGACTCTTTGTTGCATGTTGACGGATAGTTATATGATCTAATTACGTTATTATTGTTGAGAGAACTTGCACTAGTGAAAGTATGAACCTTAGGCCTTGTTTCCTAGCATGGCAATACCGTTTACGCTCACTTTTATCATTAGTTACCTTGCTGTTTTTATATTTCCAGATTACGAAAACCTATATCTACCATCCATATTGCACTTGTATTACCATCTCTTCGCCGAACTAGTGAACCTATACAATTTTCCATTGTATTGGGTTTGTTGGGGACACAGGAGACTCTTAGTTATTTGGTTGCAGGGTTGTTTGAGAGAGACCATCTTCATCCTACGCCTCCCATGGATTGATAAACCTTAGGTCATCCACTTGAGGGAAATTTGCTATTGTTCTACAAACCTATGCACTTGGAGGCCCAACAACGTCTACAACAAGAAGGTTGTGTAGTAGACATCAAGCTCTTTTCTAGCGCCGTTGCCGGGGAGGTGAGTGCTTGAAGGTATATCTTTAGATCTTGCAATCTAATCTTTTTGTTTCTTGTTTTATCACTAGTTTAGTCTATAAAAGAAAATTAAAAAATGGAATTGAGGGTGCCTCATATGCTTCATCTTTTTAATATCTTTCGTGAAAATGATGGAAAGGAAAATTGTGCTCAAGTGCTAGAGGAAGAATGCATTAGAATGTTTTGCACTAAATCTTTGAATGATGAGCATGATTGCAATGTTGTTAGTATGAATTCTTTCAATACCTATGATGCTAATGATATGCAAAGCCACAAGCTTGGGGATGCTATGTTTGATGAAGATGATATTTTTTGTCCCCGAAGTTTTGATGAGCAAATTTATTATGATGAAAGCATGCCTCCTATTTATGATGATTACTGTGATGACACGTATTCTATAAAGAATAAACATAACCATGAAACTTGTCATCATGATTTTAATTTTCAATTGGATCATGCCTCACATGATAGTTATTTTGTTGAGTTTGCTCCCACTACTATTCATGAGAAGAATTTTTCTTATGTGGAGAGTAATAAAATTTTATGCTTGTAGATCATGAAAAGAATGCTTTATGTGATAGTTATATTGTTGAATTCATTCATGATGCTACTGAAAATTAATATGAGGGACGAATATATGCTTGTAGGAATTGCAATAATATCAAGTTTCCTCTCTGTGTGCTTAAAGTTTTAGAGTTATGCTTGTTTTGACTTCCTATGCTAGTTGATTATTGTTCCCTTAAGTCGTTTGCTCACAAAATCCCTATACATAGGAAGTGGGTTAGACTTAAATGTGTTAGTCATATTCTTCATGATGCTCTCTTTATGTTTCAATTCTTGTCTTTTATGTGAGCATCATTCAAATCGCCATGCCTAGCTAGGGGCGTTAAACGATAGCGCTTGTTGGGAGGAAACCCAATTTTATTTTTGTTCTTTGCTTTTCGCTCCTGTTTAGTAATAATTAATTCATTTAGCCTCTGTTTGGATGTGTTTTTATGTTTTAATTAGTGTTTGTGCCAAGTAGAACCTTTGGGAAGACTTGGGTGAAGTCTATGTGATCTTGCTGTAAAAAACAAAAACTTTTGTGCTCACGAGATTAGCTGCCATTTTTTAATGGAGAGTGATTTTAGGTTGATTCTTTTTGAAGATGATTAATAGCCAAATGAATCAGGTCCACCAATTTATTTCATAATTTTTTGAGTTACAGAAGTACTCGAATGTTACAGATTACTACAGACTATTCTGTTTTTTGACAGATTCTGTTTTCTATGTGTTGTTTGCTTATTTTGATGAATCTATGAGTAATATCGGAGGGTATGAACCATAGAGAAGTTGGAATACAGTAGATATTACACCAATACGAATTTATACTGAGTTCATAACAGTACCTAAGTGGTGATTTATTTTCTTATACTAACGTAGCTTACAAGTTTTCTGTTAAGTTTTGTGTCGTGAAGTTACCAAGTTTTGGGTAAAGATTCGATGGACTATGGAATAAGGAGTGGCAAGAGTGTCGGGGGTTGGGTGCAACATATGCCAAAGGATGGCTTATCATGGTGGGAGCGAGTAGAACGTCGCCGGTGCCCGGAAGCGGGGTGAGGCGAAGACAAGCACGCCGGCGGATCTTACCCAGCTTCAGGGCTCTCCGAGGAGATAACACCCCTACTGCTGCTCTGCAGGGTCTCTGCATGATCACTATGGCAAAGTGAATACAAGGTTGTTCCTAGAGCTGTTTTCTGGAGGTAGGAGAGGGCAAGGCTAGCTCCTTCCTTCCTATATGATCGGGTCTAATACTAAAGAAGCTATCCCCCTTGCATGGGTGCCCCGGGGGGCTTATATAGGCCTGCCCCCCCAGGGATACAATGGTAATCCGGCTAGGCGCGGGTCCCAGCCGTCTGTCTCTCAGGCCGCCGTCTTTTCCACCGACTGCTGGGCCCCGCCGACTGGCGGGCCCCACCGACTGGCGGGCCCCACCGACATGCCTGGTACTGTAGCAGTGCGTCTGATGACGCTGGCTTGGTCATGGGGTCATGGCAACAGTGCCATCGTCTGGCGAACGATCACTTTCGCCATTCCCCGTCTTGTCTGGTTAATGGCGTGCGGGGCCCGTGGGAGGGGCCGGTCGACTCCAGGGGGCTGACTCCCACGGGTCCGTCTTCTGGGCGTTCTCGCCGTCTTCTGTGCTCCCACTGACGGGCGGGTCCTGCCGTCTCTGGCCGTACAGGTTGGCCGTCGTGGGCACAGTGCGTCGCCCACTGAGGCTGAGGTCAGGGCAGGCATGGCAAGAGTGCCGCGCCACGATGAAGATCTCCAGCGATACGGTGCACTGTAGCCATGCCAGCCCCTCGTAAGCAGGGTAGAGACGGCCACGCAGTGACCGTACCCCGCCCCGTCCATCGTGGCGAAGGCAGGAGATGGTTGGAGTCGCGGGCCGACTCCCCTCAGTCGGCTTCTCTGGAAGTCGTCAGTTGAGAGTCGGCTTCTCTGGAAGTTGTCAGCTAAGAGTCGGCTTCCCTGGAAGTCGTCAACTAAGAGTCGGCTTCCCTGGAAGTCGTCAACTAAGAGTCGGCTTATCCCAAGGTCGTCCTTGGGATGCGGCCGTGAGGGATAGTCGGCGGCCTTGCCGCCGACTCCCAGAAGGAGGCTCCTTATCGCAGAGACTTGAGGGGCGCAGTCTGCCCTGATGCTTTGAAAGGTTCTGGGGCTCGGGTTAGCCTACCCGTGGCCCATTACTCCGACAGTAGTCCCCGAAGCTGGTGAGGCACCCGCGGGAGACGTGTCGGGGAGCCTCAATAGTTTCATCTCTCTGGGGGTGGAAACTCGGCCTCGCTCACCGTCTTCTCCAGGCCGACTAGCTTGAGTCGGACTCGCAGAAAGCCGTCTTGCCTCTTAGAGAGTTTGAACGTCGCGGAGAGGTCCAGGCAGCATACCTGATAAGCTTCTGGGCAGCCGCCCGTTGCGGGTCCGTCGCGTGGCGCCACGTGGCGGGGTCAGTCTGCCCACCCACGCGCGCGACGGGACAGGACCTCAGGCGGGGCCTGCCACTACCGTGCCTCGGCACGCGAGCGGATTCGTTGTGGCCGTGCGGACGGTTGGGTTTCCCACGCCGTAACTGCACGCATTTACTGCGTGTGGTAAATCGTGGGGGTCGTGGGGGCCGACGCATAGTTAATCCCACGCCCGCCCCATCCGCTTCTCAGCCCATGAGCCTATAAGTAGGCGGGAGGAAGGGAACGGCGAAGCACGCGCGCCCATCTCCCCCACTCCCCTTGCTTTCTTCTCGCTTCTTCTTCCTCTTGCTGCCGCCGCACCGAGCCACGCCACTCTTGTGACGATGAGCACTTCCTCCGCCGCCGCACCTCCTGCCGTGCGCTCCGGCGTATGGGACGGCTCCGAGGTGGACGACGACCACATCGAGTTTCTCTGTAAGACGTGCCGCCTCCCCGACATGGGCCTAGTGCGAGCCCGTGCCGCGCCGGAGAGGGAAATAGTGCCGGCACCGGAGGAGGGCGAGCGGGTCGTGTTCTGCTCGCACCTTACGCGCGGCTTGGGGCTTCCGGCGAGCGGCTTCTTCCGCTCCTTCTTGGAGTTCCATGGGCTCCAGCCGCACCACCTCACCCCGAACACGGTGGTGCTATTGGCTGCCTTCGCCACCCTGTGCGAAGGCTTCCTTGGCGTTCTCCCCACCATCGAGCTGTGGGGGGAATTCTTCCAGTCCAAGCTCGGCACGCACGTCGCCGGTGTGCCGGCCCAGTGTGGCGCCTTCATCGTGATGTGGAGATCGACGGCCGACAACCCATTTCCCACCATTCCGCTGATCAAGTCGGTGAAAATGTGGCAGCGGTCGTACTTCTACATGAAGAACGTCGCCCCAGACGGCGACTGGGTCAATCTGCCGCCTTACGAAGCCGGCGCTCCGGCTGGGAGGCTCCCTAGCTGGTCCCACCGAGTCAAGACGCTGACTCCCGCTGGAGCCGCCGCCGTTGCGTGACTCCGAGTGCTGACGCAGTCGGAGGGTCTGACCGGGGCCGACCTGCTGGTCGCCTTCGTGATGCGTCGAGTCCTTCCGCACCAAGGCCGACCTCATCTGATCTGTCAGATGAGCGGCCACCGAGACCCGAGTCGGATGTGCTCCAAGGACATGCCTCACACGGAGGTGGCGGACACGGTGAACTACATCGCGAACTGCGGTCTCGCGGCGGATTGGCAGTTCGGCAAGGAGCCGTACTCACACGCCAACCCCCCGCCTGCGGTAAGTTATCTCTCTTTTTCTTCTGTCTTCTTTTGTAGCCGAATCCGACTTCTGATCTTTTTGGTTTTTTCTTGAGTCAGAACCCCCTCATCCAGCCCACAGCCGGCACCACGGGCCCGGCCCGTCAGTTCATCTCCAATCGGGCAGAGAGCAACGTTGACGACCCTGACTTGGGGGCGGCCGCGATGGAGGCCGACGCCGAAGGAGGCGGAGGAGGAGGAGGAGGAGGCTTCAGGCCGTCGGCCACTTTTGCCGACTGGCCTGATGACGACGCCGAGGGGGAAGTCGTCCCGCGCCGCCAACCAAGGGTTGGCCATCCGGGCGCGGGTTCCTCCGCCGGCTTGGATGGTCAAGGCGGCGCGAAATGGCGCCGGGCCGGGCCGAGTTTGCTCGGTGGCCGGTCAAATAAGTTCAAGGGGGCGGCCGCCACGACCAAGCGGGAAGAGGCGATCGTGAAGGCCAACCGCTTCCATAAGGAAGTGAAGAAACCGCCGCTGGTCTCCGCGTAAGTGCTTCCGTCTTGTCTTGTCTTCTACTAGTGAGTTTGTCCAAATCTTTTACACGCCCTCATTGCTTCAGGGCTCCCCTCACCTTTGAGAGGGTCGCCGCCGCCTCCGTTATGGGGTCGACCGAGACGTCCGCCACTACTCGGCGGATTGACCCCGCCGCCGATCTCTGGGACGCGACGGAGCGGAACGCGCGAGAGAAGCGCGATGAGGACGAGGACGTCTGTCTGGAGAAGCCGGAGGCCGAGAAGGCGGCGGCCTCTGCCCAGAGGAAGCTGGATGAGGCCGAAGCCGCCGTTGCGACGCGACGGCTAGCTGAGGAGGCCGCGCACCGCCAATCGGCGCTGCTTGTCGTTCCGTTGAACTCCGCGCCGCCGCCCCCGGAGTTCACGGGGCAGACTAGGGAAGCCGGCGGCGAGCACTCTATCATGGAGAAGGAGAGCAGCGAGGCCTCCATGTCGGACACGGCCGCGCCAACTCCGCCGCCTCCGCTGCCGTCTGCGAGCCCGCGAGGTAAACAGCCGGCGGGCCCGCCGGTGCCACCGACTGCGGACGAGTCCGAGGCGAGGCTGCTCCTTCAAGTCGCCTCGCCAGCGCGCCGCCGCCTTGAGAAGGCGACTTCGGTGCCACGCCCGTTGGAGACCGGCGCCGCCAGCTCGGCCATGCCAAACACCGAGGCGACAAGTGTCGCGCCCGTTGGGTGGGTGCAAGGAGGCGGCATGGGCCCACTGAACCAGGCGCTTCTGGATGTTCAGGCTAAGCTGTGAGCCGAGGGCGACGCCATCCAGGCCTGCACCAAGGCGCATCTCGCATCGCGAGTAGCCGTCCGGGTATGCTTTCTTTTTTGACTTTGTTTTTTCCTTGCTCTTCTCTGTGGGGGCGCGCCAGCGCACCCACTGGGTGTAGTCCCCGAGTTTTGGGCCGGCTGCTGAGCAGGCGGCCTGGAACTCCTTCTGGCGAGTTTCCTTGTCTAAAATTCTTATTTCAGGAGTATCACAACCTCCGCGCCACTGCCTTCAACCGCAATGTCGAGGATCTGGGCAGGCGGACTGCCGACTTGTCGGAAAGCCGGAGTGAGTCCTCTTTCTTCTTCGCGGGGGCGCGCTGGCGCACCCGCGGGCTGTAGTCCCCGAGATTCAGGCCGACTGCTGAGTAGTCAGGCCGGATCTTCCCGGCGACCTTCTTTGCTGACGACTTATCATCCGTTTCCTTTGTTCTTTAGGGGCCAACGCCACTCTTCAGCAGCAGCTGGGTGAGGCCAACACCGCCTTGCATGCCAAGGGGGAGGAGTGCAGCAAACTCGTCGCGGAGCGCGACCTGCTAGCCGCGCAGCTGGTGGAGCAGAGGGAGCTGCTCAAGAAGACGCAGGACGAGGCAGAGAAGAGAGAGACTTCCCTCCTGGCCGAGTTCGAAAGCGAGCGCTCCTCCTGGACCAACAAGGAGGCGCAGCTGACCTCCGGCTTCCATGAGATCGAGGACATCATCGACGGTGAGTTTCTTTGTTTCCTTTGAGCCGCCAACTGTGGGTCGGGCCGACTCCTGATTCTGACTTACTTCTTTTTTGTCTTGGCAGACTTCTTCCCTGGCCACTCGCAGGCAGCCACTCAAGCCATCGAGGCAGATCGCGAGGCGCAGAGGGCAGATGGTGTGGAGATTGCCGCCAACGCCCCCCGGACCCTTGACGAGCAGCTTCTGAGCATCGAGGCTGTGCCGGCTTCAACGTGCCGGCGCCCAGGCCATTGCCGCCCTGTGGCCAGACATGCCGGTTCTGCGCACTGCCAGTCGGACTGCCGACTGGCTGGAGGTCGCAGCTGGTCGTCTTGAGGCTTGGAAGGGTTCCTCGGCCCGGGCTGGAGCGCGCCGGGCCTTGGAATTCGTCAAGGCGTGGTATCCAGGGATGGACCTGGACCGTCTGGCCGATTTCCGGTCAGAGGCCCAGGCGAAGCTGGTAGCTGTGGAAGACGCCCTCGTCGCTCATGCTGCGGCGATCGCCGACTATGCCGACACCAGCATCTTCGTCCCTGATCGGGCTGAAGACGGCAGGGAGGCACCGCCGGAGTGGTTCGAGATGAACCCGGACTATGACGAGGACTCGGCGGAGGTGATCGGTTCCAGCGCTGAGGAGGAAGGCGAGGCGGAGGACAGAGGCGAGATGGAGGCACCAGAAGGTGGAGCGGGCGACCAGCCTCCGCTCGACCGTGCCTCCAACAACAAGCCGCGCTCGACTGAGCCGACCGCCGCCGGAGACGATCAAGCCAAGACTATCTGGCCGACCGCCCCGACGCCTGACACCGCCGTCTCTTCCGACCCTCCGAACCCGTCTGCCACCTCCTAGGCTGCCGTCTTGCCTTCATTTTATCTGCATTAGTAGTCTTTGAAGAACTTGTTAATTTGAACAATTCCACCCGCGGGGTGTATTTTGAACTTCTGCTTGAAGATTCGGCCAAGGGCCTATGCTATGTAAATATTTATCTGAATTCTATCTTTCCTTGCTTATTGCTCTTTTGGCTTTTTCCTTTGCTGCCTTCCCTTAGTCGCTGCCTTGCCAGTCGGACAACCGCTCTGCGGCTGCCACTGGGTCAAATGCTTGGCTACTTTGGGGAAGGCAAGTACTTGGTCATTTTTTTAGAGTCTTTAGCAAGTTGGATAGAAAGCGACAGGCCGACTACTAAAGAGTCAGCTTTGCTAAGAGAGGCAGGAAGCCGGCTTAAGCTATGTTTATGCTTTGAGTCCTTAGCCATTTTTCGTGTGGCTGCCCATTCTTCCTTACTCCTGTCCACCAATCAGTTGCTCTGCGAGCTGCGGCTTCTGACAGGAGACGGCTTAGGCACCACGCACTACTTGTCCGACTGCAGGAAGCATTTCATAGCGCAAGGCGGCAAGTCCCCGGGCTGACTAGTCGAGCCCGGTGCCAAGCGGCATAACAAAGAGTAATATACTCGAAGGCATAATTCTTATCATACAGATAACAAAAAGGGCAGTCCCTGAGCTCGTCTCGGGGGGCCCGAAGTCTTGGTACTTTAATACAAAGGGTACCGTGATACATACTGCATCAACTGTAAAATCTTCGGAGAAGATTTGCATTCCATGGGCGCTCCGTCTCTTTGCCGGAGTCGTCCCTCTTGCGTGCTCGGGGCTTCTGAGCGTCGATCAGGTAGTAGGAGTCGTTTCCCAGCACCTTGCTGATAATGAAGGGGCCTTCCCAAGGCGCCGATAGCTTGTGCTGGCCGGCTGTTCGCTGGATCAGCCGGAGCACAAGGTCGCCCTCTTGGAAAGATCTCGGCCTGACCTTCCTGTTGTAGTATCGGCGCAGGCTCTGCTGGTAGATGCTAGACCGGCTGAGTGCCAACAGCCGGCCCTCTTCTAGTAGATCGACACCATCTTGACGTGCTTCTTTTGCTTCTTCCTCGGTGTACGGTGACTCGCGGAGAGTCAAACTCTATGTCCGTCGGGATGACGGCTTCATCACCGTAGACGAGGAAGAAGGGTGTGAAGCCGGTTGACTTGTTTGGAGTCATGCGCCGACTCCAGAGGACGGCTGGCAACTCGTCAAGCCAACAGCCGGCTGAACGCTCCAGTGGTTCGACCAGTCGAGGCTTGATTCCAGACAGGATGAGGCCGTTTGCTCGCTCTACCTGGCTGTTTGACTGCGGATGGGCAACGGATGCTAAGTCCAGTCGGATGCCCTGAGTCGCGCAGAAACGGGCCAAGGCACCTTTGGCGAAATTTGTGTCATTGGCGGTGATGATGCTGTGCGGTATGCCATACCGAGTCGTGATGTCGGTGATGAAAGTCACTGCAGTCGGACCATTCAACTTCTTGATGGGCTTTACTTCTATCCACTTGGTGAACTTGTCCACCGCGACAAGTAAGTGAGTTAGGCCGCCTCGTGCTGTTTTGAATGGTCCCACCATGTCCAGGCCCCAGACCGCAAAGGGCCAGGCGATGGGGATAGTTTTGAGTGCGGAAGCCGGCTGATGTGGCTTGGAGTGGAACATCTGGCACCCTTTGCACTTTTGGACTAATTCTTTGGCCTCTTCTAGGGCAGTTGGCCAGAAGAAACCCTGCCGGAAGGCTTGCGACAAGTGCTCTTGAAGCCGCATGGTGGCCGCACTCGCCTTCATGGATGTCTCTGAGAATTGCTTGGCCTTGCTCTGGCTCGACGCAACGCTGGTAGACACCAGTGACGCTACGCCTGACCAACTCTCTGTTGACTATGGTGTAGGCTGCCGCTCGGTGTTGTACTTGCCGAGCCAAGGTTTCATCAATTGGCAGTTCTTTGCTCACCAGGAACTTGAGGATGGGCTGTGCCCATGAGGGTGCTGCTATTTCTTCGACTACCAGTACTGCGACTTGGACTAGGGCGGCTGGGCTGGGAGGCGGCGGGTTGGAGTCCGCAACCGCTTGCTGGATTGACGAAGTCCCCGGGCCGACTGGAGCAATCCCCGGGCCAAGTTCTGGAGTCGTCGGACTGGTTGCCGCAGTCCCCAGGCTGGATTCTGAAGTCCCCGGGCCGGCTTCGTCTCGAACGCTCTTGGAGTCGGATCCGACTTCTTCAGGTGGAGCCGGCACAAAGATTGAGTCTGATTCTGGTGAAGTCTTGACACACGGCTTGAGGAGGCGCCGAAGGGCGATGCCGGATGGTATTGCTTGGCGGGTGGAGCCGATTCGTCCCAAGACGTCTGCTTGGTCGTTGTCATTCCTTGGCACGTGGAGGAACTCGCACCCCTCGAAATATCCGCTGAGTTGCTGCACAACGAAGCGGTAGCTCGCCATGTTTGCATCCTTGGCGTCCCAATCGCCAGATGACTGTTGGACCACTAAGTCGGAGTCGCCATAACACAGGATCCGGCGAATGCCAAGTTCTTTGGCAAGCCGGAGCCCGTGAATGAGCGGCTCATACTCAGCAATGTTGTTGGAGGCGGTGAAGTGGATCTGCAGCGTATACCTCAGCTTGTCGCCCTTGGGGGAAGTGACGACGACGCCGGCTCCCAAGCCGGTGCGCATCTTGGAACCATCGAAGTGCATCCGCCAATGGGTGGAGTCGAGCGCTGGCGGCAGGTACTGGGTTTCGGCCTAGTCGACGAGGAAGTCGGCCAGTGCTTGCGACTTGATGGCGGTGCGAGGCTGGTAGTAGATGGTGTAGGGAGCCAGATCGATGGCCCATTTGGCCACTCGGCCGAAGCATCTCGGCTTCCGATGATCTCGGCAAGTGGGGTTGTGCAGACCATAGTGATTGGATGCTCCTGGAAGTAAGGCTTCAATTTCTTGGCGGCAAAGTGCACGCCGTAGCATATCTTCTGGTAGTGGGGGTAGTTCTGCTTGGAGGCCGACAGTACTTCGCTCAAGTTATATACCGGTCTTTTGGACAGGTAGCGCCTTGCCTTCCTCCTTGCACTCGACTACAATGACTGTGCTGACTACCCGGCTGGTGGCGGCAATGTATAGGAGCATGGGATCTTTAGGAGTCGGAGCCGCCAGCACAGGGGGAGTAGTCAACATTTTCTTCAACTGGAGAAAAGCTGCGTCCGCCTTGGGGTTCCACTCAAAGCAGGTCATCTTCTTCATGAGCTGGTACAAAGGGAGAGCCTTCTCGCCCAACCGACTGATGAAACAACTGATGGACGCCAAGCAGCCGGTGAATTTTTGCACATCTAGCAGTCGGCGGGGTACCTCCATCCTCTCGATGGCCTTGATCTTTACAGGGTTGCACTCTATGCCGCGTTCAGAGACCAGGAAGCCAAGGAGTTGGCCGGCTGGTACTCCGAATACGCATTTCTCAGGGTTGAGTTTGATCTGGAATCAGCGCAGGTTCTCAAAGGTTTCCTTGAGATCTTCCAGCAATGTTCCGCGCTTCTCCGTCTTCACCACCACATCGTCCACCTGGACGTGGGCGTTTCTGCCGAGTTGCTTGAGGAGGCATTTCTGCATGCAACGCTGAAAGGTGGTGCCGACATTCCTCAAGCCGAACGTCATGGTTAGGTAGTAGAAGGCTCCAAACAGCGTGATGAAGGCGGTCTTCAGTCTGTCAGCCGGGTTCAGCTTGATCTGGTGATATCCAGAATATGCATCTAAGAAACTCAACAGCTCGCATCCGGCTGTGGAGTCTATCACCTGATCAATCCTCGGCAGCGCGAATGGGTCTTTTGGGAAAGCTTTGTTGAGGCTTGTGTAGTCGATACACATCCACCACTGCTTGTTCTTCTTCAGCACCAGGACTGGGTTTGCTAGCCACTCTGGGAAAAACACTTCCATAATGAAGCCGGCTGCCAGGAGCTGGGCTATCTCTTCTCCAACAACTCTTCTCTTCTCTTTTGACAGGCGGCGCAAGGGCTGCCTGACGGGCTTCACATCAGACCAGACATGTAAATTGTTCTCGGCGAATTCCGTCGGTACACCTGGCATGTCTTTAGGGGACCATGCAAAGATGTCTCGATTCTCACGGAGGAAATCGACGAGCTTGCCTTCCTATTTGCTGTCAAGGTTTGCACCTATGACAGCGTACCTCTCTGGGTGCTCCGGGTCCAAGGGTATCTTCTTTGTCTCTTAGGCCGGCTTGAACAATCCTTCTGCTTCCGACTCCTTGGGGTCGGGCGACATCTCGGGCTGCTTGCCGGCCAACGCTACAACCCGATCAAGGAGCCGCTTCTCAGCTGCGATCATCAAGGACTCGGCCAGCCGACTGCTTTCGACCGCGCAAGCGGACGACTTTCTGTAGTTGCCGGCTATGGTTAGAATCCCCTTGGAACTCGGCATCTTCATCTTGAGGTAGGCATAGTGGGGGACCGCCATGAACTTGGCCAAAGCAGGTCGGCCAAGCAACGCATGGTACGGGCTTTCGAGGTCCACCACTTCAAACCAAACTGGCTCTCGACGGAAATGATCTTTGTCCCCAAAGAGGACATCTATCAGGATTTTGCCGATTGGCGAGCAGGAAAGGCCAGGAACAATGCCGTGGAACACAGTCCTGCTGCTCTGAAGCTGTCTTTGCTTGATTTCTAACTTCTCCATGGTATCCTTGTACAGGATGTTGATACTGCTGCCTCCGTCTATCAGCACTCACGAGAAATGAGCGGCCCGCCTATCTATGGCGAGTGTGGCGCCTAAGACCAGGGCGTAGGAGCCCGGATTCGGCATCACCTCTGGATGATCAGCTCTGCTCCAACTGATAGGCTTCTCGGGCCAGTGCATGAACTCTGGACTGCTTGACGCGACTGCGTTCACCTCTTGCTGCTGCAGCCGCCTGCTGCGTCGATCGTCAGCCACACTAGTGAACACCACATAGGCTTCGTGCTCTTCTGGGTACTCGTCTTGTATTGCGCCGACTGGCCTGACAGCCGGCTGCTGGGGCGGCGGTGGAGGCGGCGGCCCAGCAGGCGGGGGAGGGAGTAGGCCGTCTCCCTTGGCTATTCTGGTGAGCCAGTGGCATTTCCGGGTAGTGTGGTTCGACGGCTTCGTGCCGCTGTGGAACTTGCATGGGCCATCTAGGGTCTGCTCGTAGGAGAAGGCCGGCAACCAGTTGGACTTGCCGCCTTTCTGTCGCTTCGCCGGAGGCTGCTCCTCCAGCTATTGGTCTTCGACCGTCACAACTTGTCGGCTGGAAGCCGGCTACGGGGCTTTGCGCTTGTGGTCGCTCTGAGGTTGCCGCCGACTGGCGTCCCCAGCTGGAGTTCTGGGAGCCTGAGGGGCGACTTTGCCAGTCGCACTAACTTGAATCTCCGCCTTCATGGAGGAGTCGGCCGTGGCATATTTGTCCGCTATGATCAGCAGCTCGTCGAGGGTCTCTGGCTCGTCGCAGAGGAGCTTGTGCTTGAGGAGGGTGCCTTCTCTGCACCCGGCAGTGAAGTACTCGATAGCCTGCACCTCATGCACGCCCTCGCAGGAGTTCCGAAGCTCGGCCCAGCGCGTGAGGTAGTCATGAGTCGACTCATTGGGGCCTTGCACGCACAAGGAGAGTTGGCGAGGCTTGGGAGGCCGCTTGTATGTGCTCGTGAAGTTGCGGACGAAGGCTTCGGTGAAGTCGACCCAGCTGTTGATGCTGCGGGGCTTCAGGCTGTTCAACCATGTCCAGGCCGTGCCTTGGAGCATGAGTGGAACGTACTTTACGGCAACACGCTTGTTGTCGTTTGCTATGTTGACGGCCGTGGAGTAGTCAACTAGCCAGTCTTCCGGCTTCATGGAGCCGGTGTACTTGGGCGTGTCTCAGGGGAGCGTGAACCCTTTGGGGAAGGGCTCATCTTGGATGCGGGGCCCGAAACAGGGAGGACCCGACTCGTCCTCTTCTTCCAGCGCCAGGGATCGGTGGAGTCGGTCGATCCGGTGGCGGGCGTCATTTTCTCCGACTCCCTCTCGGCGGCCAAGGCGGTCGCCGAGAGTCGGATGCTCAACGGGTGGCGGGGAGACTCGTCTTTCTTTGCAAGGAGGAGGAGGCAGATAGTCGTCCCGCCGCTCTACCGCTTTGGGGCGGCCGTCTTGGTCGCGCTCGATGGTGATGCGAGTCCGACTGTGGCTGACAGCCAGATCCTTGTCTTTCCTTCCGCGGACACCGCCGGTTGGTGTCCGAGACGTCGCGCCTTCATCTCGGCGGGGAGGCAAGTCGTCGTTTTGTCGTTGCGGCGCCTCCGTGCGGCAGTCGGCTTCGTTCTGCGTGGCAGCCGCATCGAGGAGCTGTTGAACTCGCTCCGTCATCAGGCAGCACTCTTCACCTTCGAAGTTGTCGAGCTCGTATGTCGCCGCCTGGGCGGCGCGGATGTTCTCTCCAGGCATGGCGTACACAGGGCAATTGGCCCCGAACAGGTTGGCGATGGCCGCGCCACGCTGCGGGACCGCGCCTAGGCGGCTAGGCCCAGTTGGAGCCGGCGAGCCGCCCACGGCGCGATACATCTCATGCTGGTAGGCTTCTGACAAGCGTCTCATGCTTGACAGCTTCTTCGCGCCCTCAACGAGCTGGAGGCGGCGCGCCTCCAGCGTCTCGGCGTCAGCGTCTCCCGGAATGGGCGTAGTCAGGTCTTGCAGGGCCGGGTCAAGTGGATCATGAGCTCCCTCACCGGAACTCTCGCCGTGATCGAGGACGAGGACCTCTGTGAAGGTGCTTCTGCCGGTCTCTGTGTAAGGGAGCGGCTCGTCATAGACCACCACGTTGGTGGGGAACGAATCGAGCGACGCGGTGTCGGAGTCGACCAGCATCGGGTCAGTGGAGCCTATGGACTCCAGGTCCACGGCGGGCTCGCCGATGACGTGGAGTTGGTCAAGGAGGCCCGCGATGAGGCTCTCGGGGCCGCTCGTGCCTGCATCGGATGCAGGCTCGTCGGAGAGGCGAACCTCCCCGACAAGTTCAGCGAGGCAGCTGGCCGCGCAGGCGATCTCAGCGCCGTGCAGCGCGTCGGCGCAGACTCCGTCTGGTGTGTCGGGCTGGCTGTGCTCGCCAGGGAGGAATAGGGTTCCCGTCCAGAGCAGGTCTCCGGACGACGGTGCACCTCACCCCATGGTGGGCGCCAAATGTCGGGGGTTGGGTGCGACATATGCCAAAGGATGGCTTATCATGGTGGGAGCGAGTAGAACGTCGCCGGTGCCCGGAAGCGGGATGAGGCGAAGACATGCACGCCGACGGATCTTACCCAGCTTCAGGGCTCTCCGAGGAGATAACACCCCTACTGCTGCTCTATGGGGTCTCCGCATGATCACTATGGCAAAGTGAATACAAGGTTGCTCCTAGAGCTGTTTTCTGGAGGTAGGAGAGGGCAAGGCTAGCTCCTTCCTTCCTATATGATTGGGTCTAATACTAAAGAAGCTATCACCCTTGCATGGGTGCCCCGGGGGGCTTATATAGGCCTGCCCCCCAGGGATACAATGGTAATCCGGTTGGGTGCGGGTCCCAGCCGTCTGTCTCTCAGGCCGCCGTCTTCTCCGCCAACTGCTGGGGCCCGCCGACTGGCGGGCCCCGCCAACAGGCCTGGTACTGTAGCAGTGCTTGTGATGACGCTGGCTTGGTCATGGGGTCATGGCAACAGTGCCGTTGTTTGGTGGACGATCACTGTCGCCATTCCCTGTCTTGTCTGGTTAATGGCGTGCGGGGCCCGTGGGAGGGGCCGGCCGACTCCAGGGGGCCGACTCCCATGGGTCCGTCTTCGGGGCGTTCTCGCCGTCTTCTGTGCTCCCGCTGACGGGCAGGTCCCGCCGTCTCTGGGCCGTATAGGTTGGCCGTCGTAGGCATAGTGCGCCGCCCACTAAGGCTCAGGTCAGGGCAGGCATGGCAACATTGCCGCGCCATGATGGAGATGTCCATCGATAAGGCGCACTGTAGCCATGCCAGCCCCTCGTAAGCAGGGTAGAGATGGCCACACAGTGACCGTACCCTGTCCCGTCCATCGTGGCGAAGGCAGGAGATGGTTGGAGTCGCGGGCCGACTCCCCTCAGCCGGCTTCTGTGGAAGTCGTCAGCTAAGAGTCGGCTTCTCTGGAAGTTGTCAGCTAAGAGTCGGCTTCCCTGGAAGTCATCAACTAAGAGTCGGCTTCCCTAGAAGTCGTCAACTAAGAGTCGGCTTATCCCAAGGTCGTCCTTAGGACGCGGCCATGAGGGATAGTCGGCGGCCTTGCCGCCGACTCCTAGAAGGCGGCTCCTTATTGCAGAGTCTTGAGGGGCGCAGTCTGCCCTGATGCTTTGAAAGGTTCTGCCGCTTGGGTTAGCCTACGCGTGGCCCATTACTCCGACAAAGAGCCTAAGCTTGGGTATGCCCAAGGCAACCCAAGGTAATATTCAAGGACAACTATGATCCTAAGCGTGGGGAAGCCCCGGATGGCATCCCCTCTTTCGTCTTCATTCATCGGTAACTTTACTTGGAGCTATATTTTTATTCATCACATGATATTTGTTTTGCTTGGAGTGTCATTTTGTTTTATTTTGTTTTGCTTGCTGTTTGAATAAAATACCAACATCTAGAATTCTTAAATGTTAGAGAGTCTTCACATAGTTACATAATTATTCGACTACTCATTGATCTTCACGTATATCTTTCAGAGTAGTTTGTCATTTGCTCTAGTGCTTCACTGATATCTTTTTAGAGCACGTCAGTGGTTTTATTTTGAAGAAATATATGAACTCTCATGCTTTACTTATATTATTTTGAGAGTCCTAAATAGCATTGTAATTTTCTTTGGTTATGAATTTAGTCCTAATATGATAGGCATCCAAGAGGGATATAATAAAAGCTTTCATATAAAGTGCATTGAATACTAAGAGAAGTTTGATTCCTTATAATTGTTTTGAGATATGAAGATGGTGATATTAGAGTCATGCTAGTGGAGTAGTTGTGAATTTGAGAGATACTTGTGTTTAAGTTTGTGATTCCCGTAGCATGCACGTATGGTGAACCGTTATGTGATGAGGTTGGAGCATGATTTATTTATTGATTGTCTTCCTTATGAGTGGAGGTCGGGATCGCACGATGGTTAACTCCTACCAACCCTTCCCCTAGGAGCATGCGCGTAGTGCTTGGTTTTTATGACTTGTAGATTTTTGCAGTAAGTATGTGAGTTCTTTATGACTAATGTTGAGTCCATGGATTATACGCACTCTCACCCTTCCACCATTGCTAGCCTCTCTTGTGCCGCGCAATTTTCGGTGGTACCATACACCCACCATATACCTTCCTCAAAACAGCCACCATACCTACCTATTATGGCATTTCCATAGACATTCCGATATATATTGCCATGCAACATTCCACCATTCGGTTTATTATGACACGCATCATTACTGTCATATTGCTTTGCATGATCATGTAGTTGACATCGTATTTGTGGCAAAGCCACCGTTCATAATTCTTTCATACATGTCACTCTTGATTCATTGCACATCCCGGTACACCGCCGGAGGCATTCATATAGAGTCATATCTTGTTCTACGTATCGAGTTGTAATTCTTGAGTTGTAAGTAAATAAAAGTGTGATGATCTTCATTATTAGAGCATTATCCCAGTGAGGAAAGGACGATGGAGACTATGATTCCCCCACAAGTCGGGATGAGACTCCGGACGAAAAAAAGAGAGAAAAAAGAGGCCAAAAAAAGAGAAAAGGCCCAAATAAAAAAAAATAAAAATTATGAAAAAATAAGAGAAAAAGAGAGAAGGGCCAATGCTACTATCCTTTTACCACACTTGTGCTTCAAAGTAGCACCATGATCTTCATGATAGAGAGTCTCCTATTTTGTCACTTTCATATACTAGTGGGAATTTTTGTTGTATAAGTTGGCTTGTATATTCCAATGATGGGCTTCCTCAAAACGCCCTAGGTCTTCATGAGCAAGCAAGTTGGATGCACACCAACTTAGTTTCTTTTTGAGCTTTCATACACTTATTTCTCTAGTGCATCCGTTGCATGGCAATCCCTACTCACTCACATCGATATCTATTGATGGGCATCTCCATAGCCCGTTGATATGCCTACTTGATGTGAGACTATCTTCTCCTTTTTGTCTTCTCCACAACCACCATTCTATTCCACCTATAGTGCTCTGTCCATGGCTCACGCTCATGTATTGCATGAAGATTGAAAAAGTTTGAAAATACTAAAGTATGAAACAATTGCTTGGCTGAAACCGGGGTTGTGCATGATTTAAATATTTTTTGTGATGAAGATAGATCATAGCCAAACTATATGATTGTGTAGGGATAAGCTTTCTTTGACCATGTTATTTTGAGAAGACATGATTACTTTGTTAGTATGCTTGAAGTATTATTATTTTTATGTCAATATTAAACTTTTGTTTTGAATCTTATGGATCTGAATATTCATTCCACAATAGAGAATATTACATTGATATATATGTTAGGTAGCATTCCACATCAAAAATTCAGTTTTTATCATTTACCTACTAGGACGAGCAGGAATTAAGCTTGGGGATGCTTGATACGTCTCCAATGTATCTATAATTTTTGATTGTTCCATGCTATTATATTATATATTTTGGATGTTTAATGGGCTTTATTATGCACTTTTATATTATTTTCGGGACTAACCTATTAACCGGAGGCCCAGTGCAAGTTGTTGTTTTTTTGCCTGTTTCAGTGTTTCGCGGAAAAGGAATATCAAACAGAGTCCAGACGGAATGAAACCTTCGGGAGAGTGATTTTTGGAACAAATGTGATCCAAGAGACTTGGAGTGGACGTCAAGAAAGAAGCGAGGAGGCCACGAGGCAGGGAGGCGCGACCCCCACCCTCGTGGGCCCCTTGCAGCTCCACCGACCTACTTCTTCCTCCTATATATACCCATATACCCCAAAAACATCCAGGAGCACGATAGATCAGGAGTTCCGCCGCCGCAAGGCTCTGTAGCCACCAAAAACCAATCGGGACCCTGTTCCGGCGACCTGCCAGAAGGGGGGATCCCTCACCGGTGGCCATCTTCATCATCCTGATGCTCTCCATGATGAGGAGGGAGAAGTTCACCCTCAGGGCTGAGGGTATGTACCAGTAGCTATGTGTTTTATCTCTCTCTCTCTCTCTCTCTCTCTCGTGTTCTTCATATGGCGCGATCTTGATGTACCGCGAGCATTGCTATTATAGTTGGATCTTATGACGTTTCTCCCCCTCTACTCTCTTGTAATGGATTGAGTTTTCCCTTTGAAGTTATCTTATCGGATTGAGTCTTTAAGGATTTGAGAACACTTGATGTATGTCTTGCATGTGCTTATCTGTGGTGACAATGGGATATTCATGTGATCTACTTGATGTATGTTTTTGAAGGAAATATGCCCTAGAGGCAATAATAAAGTTATTATTTATTTCCTCATATCATGATAAATGTTTATTATTCATGCTAGAATTGTATTAACCGGAAACATAATACATGTGTGAACACATAGACAAACGTAGTGTCACTAGTATGCCTCTACTTGACTAGCTCGTTGATCAAAGATGGTTCAGTTTCCTAGCCATAGACCTGAGTTGTCATTTGATTAACGAGATCGCATCATTAGGAGAATGATGTGATTGACTTGACCCATTCCGTTAGCTTAGCACTTGATCGTTTAGTATGTTGCTATTGCTTTCTTCATGACTTATACATGTTCCTATGACTATGAAATTATGCAACTCTCGTTTACCGGAGGAACACTTTGTGTGCTAGCAAACGTCACAACGTAACTGGGTGATTATAAAGGAGCTCTACAGGTGTCTCCAAAGGTACTTGTTGAGTTGGCGTATTTCGAGATTAGCATTTGTCACTCCGATTGTCGGAGAGGTATCTCTCGGCCCTCTCGGTAATGCACATCACTATAAGCCTTGGAAGCAATGTAGCTAATGAGTTAGTTGAGGGATGATGCATTATGTAACGAGTAAAGAGACTTGCCGGTAACGAGATTGAACTAGGTATTGAGATATCGACGATCGAATCTCAGGCAAGTAACATACCGATGACAAAGGGAACAACGTATGTTGTTGTGCGGTTTGACCAATAAAGATCTTCGTAGAATATGTAGGAGCCAATATGAGCATCCAGGTTCCGCTATTGGTTATTGACCAGAGATGTGTCTCGGTCATGTCTACATAGTTCTCGAACCCGTAGGGTCCGCACGCTTAAAGTTCGGTGACGATCGGTATTATGAGTTTTTGTGTTTTGATGCACCGAAGGTAGTTTGGTCTCTCGAATGTGATCACGGACATGACGAGGAGTCTTGAAATAGTCGAGACATTAAGATTGATATATTGGAAGGTTATATTCGAATAGCGGATGAGTTTCGGGGGTCATCGGATAAATACCAGAGAACCGGGAGGTTACCGGAACCTCCCAGGGGGTTATTGGGCCTCATGGGCCCATGTGGAGGAAGAGGAGAGGCGGCCAGCTAGGGGCGCATGGCCCCCTAGCCGAAACCGAATTGGACTAGGGGGGCGGGCCCCCCTTTCCTTCTTCTTCTCCTCCCCTTCCTTCCCCTCTCCTACTTGGACTAGGAAAGAGGGGGGAATCCTACTTGGAGTAGGATTGCCCCCCTTGGACGCGCCTCCACCTCCTTGGCCGCCCCCTCCTCCTCTCCCTCCTTTATATACGGGGGCAGGGGTGCTCCTCTAAACACAACAATTGCTCATTGATCTCTTAGCCATGTGCGGAGCTCCCCTCCACCATATTCCACCTCGGTAATATCGTAGCGGTGCTTAGAAAAAGCCCTACGTCAGTAGCATCATCAACACCGTCATCACGCCATCGTGCTGACGAAACTCTCCCGCAAAGCTCTGCTGGATCGGAGTTCGTGGAACGTCATTGAGATGAACGTGTGGTGAACTCGAAGGTGCCGTACGTTCGATACTTGATCAGTCAGATCGTGAAGACGTACGACTACATCAACCGCGTTGTGCTAACACTTCCGTTTTCGGTCTATGAGGGTACGTGGACAACACTCTCCCCTCTTGTTGCTATGCATCACCATGATCTTGCATGTGCGTAGGAATTTTTTTGAAATTACTACATTCCCCAACAGTGGTATCAGAGTCAGGTTTTATGCGTAGAAGTTATATGCACGAGTAGAACACAAGTAAGTTATGGGTGATACAAGTCATACTGCTTAACAGCATGTCATACTTTGGTTCAGCGGTATTGTTGGATGAAGCGGCCTAGACTGACATTACGTGTACGTTTACGCGAGACTGGTTCTACCGACGTGCTTTGCACATAGGTGGTTGGCGGGTGTCAGTTTCTCCAACTTTAGTTGAACCGAATGTGACTACGCCCGGTCCTTGAGAAGGTTAAAATAGCACTAACTTGACGAAATATTGTTGTGGTTTTGATGCGTAGGTAAGAACGGTTCTTGCTCAACCCGTAGCAGCCATGTAAAACTTGCAACAACAAAGTAGAGCAAGTCTAACTTGTTTTTGCAGGGCATGTTGTGATGTGATATGTTCAAGACATGATGCTAGATTTTATTGTATGAGATGATCATGTTTTGTAACAAAGTTATCAGCAACTGGCAGGAGCCATGTGGTTGTCGCTTTATTGTATGCAATGCAATTGCCATGTAATTGCTTTACTTTATCACTAAGCGGTAGTGATAATCGTAGAAGCAATAGTTGGCGAGACGACGATGATGCTACGATGGAGATCAAGGTGTCGCGCCAGTGACGATGGTGATCATGATGGTGCTTCGGAGATGGAGATCACAAGCACAAGATGATGATGGCCATATCATATCACTTATATTGATTGCATGTGTTGTTTATCCTTTATGCATCTTATTTTGCTTTGATTGACGGTAGCATTATAATATGATCTCTCACTAAATTCAAGGTATAAGTGTTCTCCCTGAGTATGCACCGTTGTGAAAGTTCTTCGTGCTGAGACACCACGTGATGATCGGGTGCGATAAGCTCTACGTTCAAATACAACGGGTGTAAGATAGTTTTACACATGCAGAATACTCAGCTTAAACTTGACAAGCCTAGCATATACAGATATGGCCTCGGAACACTGAGACCGAAAGGTCGAGCGTGAATCATATAGTAGATATGATCAACATAGTGATGTTCACCATTGAAAACTATTCCATCTCACGTCATGATCGGACATGGTTTAGTTGATTTGGATCACGTGATCACTTAGATGATTAGAGGGATGTCTATCTAAGTGGGAGTTCTTAAGTAATATGATTAATTGAACTTTAATTTATCATGAACTTATTACCTGATAGTATTTTTGCTTGTCTATGTTATTGTAGATAGATGGCCCATGCTGTTGTTCCATTGAATTTTAATGCGTTCCTAGAGAAAGCTAAGTTGAAAGATGATGGTAGCAATTACACTGACTGGGTCCGTAACTTGAGGATTATCCTCATTGCTACACAGAAGAATTACGTCTTGGAAGCACTGCTGGGTGCCAGGCCTACTGCAGATGCAACTGACGACGTTAAGAACGTCTGGCAGAGCAAAGATGATGACTACTCGATAGTTCAGTGTGCCATGATTTACGGCTTAGAACCGGGACATCAACGATGTTTTGAACGTCATGGAGCATATGAGATGTTCCGGGAGTTGAAGTTAATATTACAAGAACATGTCCGGATATGAAGTCTCTAATAGTTCTATAGCTGCAAGATGGAGGAGAATAGTTCTATGAGTGAACATATACTCAAAATGTCTGGGTATAATAATCACTTGATTCAACTAGGAGTTAATCTTCCTGATGATAGTGCCATTGACAGAATTCTTCAATCACTGCCACCAAGCTACAAGAGCTTCGTGATGAACTATAATATGCAAGGGATGAACAAGACTATTCCCGAGCTCTTCGCAATGCTAAAAGCTGCGGAGGTACAAAACAAGAAGGAGCATCAAGTGTTGATGGTCAACAAGACCACCAGTTTCAAGAAAAAGGGTAAAGGAAAGAAGAAGGGGAACTTCAAGAAGAACGACAAGCAAGTTGCCGCTCAGGAGAAGAAACCCAAGTCTGGACCTAAGCCTGAGGCTGAGTGCTTCTACTGCAAAGGGACTGGTCACTGGAAGCGAAACTGCCCCAAGTATTTGGCAGATAAGAAGGATGGCAGGGTGAACAAAGGTATATGTGATATACATGTTATTGATGTGTACCTTACTAATGCTCACAGTAGCACCTGGGTATTTGATATTGGTTCTGTTGCTAATATTTGCAACTCGAAACAGGGACTACGGATTAACCGAAGATTGGCTAAGCACGAGGTGATGATGCGCGTGGAAAATGGTTCCAAAGTCGATGTGATCGCGGTCGGCATGCTACCTCTACATCTACCTTCGGGATTAGTTTTAGACCTGAATAATTGTTATTTGGTGCCAGCATTGAGCATGAACATTATATCTGGATCTTGTTTGATGCGAGATAGTTATTCATTTAAATCAGAGAATAATGGTTGTTATATTTATATGAGTAATATCTTTTATGGTCATGCACCCTTGAAGAGCGGTCTATTTTTATTGAATCTTGATAGTAGTCATACACATATTCATAATGTTGAAGCCAAAAGATGCAGAGTTGATAATGATAGTGCAACTTATTTGTGGCACTGCCGTTTAGGTCATATTGGTGTAAAGCGCATGAAGAAACTCCATATTGATGGACTTTTGGAATCACTTGATTATGAATCACTTGGTACTTGCGAACCATGGCTCATGGTCAAGATGACTAAAACGCCGTTCTCCGGAACTATGGAGTGAGCAACAGATTTATTGGAAATCATACATACTGATGTATGTGGTCCGATGAATATTGAGGCTCGCGGCGGGTATCATTATTTTATCACCTTCACAGATGATTTGAGCAGATATGGGTATATCTACTTAATGAAACATAAGTCTGAAACATTTGAAAAGTTCAAAGAATTTCAGAGTGAAGTGGAAAATCATCATAATAAGAAAATAAAGTTTCTACGGTCTGATCGTGGAGGAGAATATTTGATTTACAAGTTTGGTCTACATTTGAAACAATGCGGAATAGTTTCACAACTCACGCCACCCGAAACACCACAACGTAATGGTGTGTCTGAACGTCGTAATCGTACTTTACTAGATATGGTGCGATCAATGAAGTCTCTTACTGATTTACCGCTATCATTTTTCGGTTATGCTTTAGAGACGACTGCATTCACATTAAATAGGGCACCATCAAAATCCATTGAAACGACGCCTTATAAACTGTGGTTTGGCAAGAAACCGAAGTTGTCATTTCTTAAAATTTGGGGCTGCGATGCTTATGTGAAAAAACTTCAACCCGATAAGCTCGAACCCAAATCGGAGAAATGTGTCTTCATAGGATACCCAAAGGAGACTATTGGGTACACCTTCTATCACAGATCCAAAGGCAAGACTTTTGTTGCTAAATTTGGATACTTTCTAGAGAAGGAGTTTCTCTCGAAAGAAGTGAGTGGGAGGAAAGTAGAACTTGATGAGGTCATTGTACCTGCTCCCTTATTGGAAAGTAGTTCATCACAGAAATCGGTTCCTGTGACGCCTACACCAATTAGTGAGGAAGCTAATGATATTGATCATGAAACTTAAGACCAAGTTACTACCGAACCTCGTAGGTCAACCAGAGTAAGATCTGCACCAGAGTGGTACGGTAATCCTATTCTGGAGGTCATGTTAATTGACCATGGCGAACCTACAAACTATGAGGAAGCGATGATGAGCCCAGATTCCGCAAAATGGCTTGAGGCCATGAATCTGAGATGGGATCCATGTATGAGAACAAAGTATGGACTTTGGTTGACTTGCCCGATGATCGGCAAGCCATCGAAAATAAATGGATCTTCACGAAGAAGACCGACGCTGATGGTAATGTTACTGTCTACAAAGCTTGACTTGTTGTGAAAGGTTTTCGACAAGTTCAAGGGGTTGACTACAATGAGACTTTCTCACCCGTAGTGATGCTGAAGTCTGTCCAAATCATGTTAGCAATTGCCGCATTTTATGATTATGAAATTTGGAAAATGGATGTCAAAACTGCATTCATGAATGGATTTCTAGAAGAAGAGTTGTATATGATGCAACCAGAAGGTTTTGTCGATCCGAAAGGTGCTAACAAAGTGTGCAAGGTCCAGCGATCCATTTATGGACTGGTGCAAGCCTCTCGGAGTTGGAATAAATGTTTTGATAGTGTGATCAAAGCATATGGTTTTATACAGACTTTTGGAGAAGCCTGTATTTACAAGAAAGTGAGTGGGAGCTCAGTAGCATTTCTGATATTATATGTAGACGACATATTATTGATCGGAAATGATATAGAATTTTTGGATAGCATAAAAGGATACTTGAATAAAAGTTTTTCAATGAAAGACCTCGGTGAAGCTGCTTATATATTGGGCATCAAGATCTATAGAGATAGATCAAGACGCTTAATTGGACTTTCACAAAGCACATACCTTGATAAAGTTTTGAAAAGGTTCAAAATGGATCAAGCAAAGAAAGGGTTCTTGCCTGTATTACAAGGTGAGAAGTTGAGTTAGACTCAATGCCCGGCCACTGCAGAAGATAGAGAGAAAATGAAAGATGTTCCCTATGCTTCAGCCATAGGCTCTATCATGTATGCAATGCTGTGTACCAGACCTGATGTGTGCCTTGCTAGTAGCTTAGCAGGGAGGTACCAAAGTAATCCAGGAGTGGATCACTGGACAACGATCAAGAATATCCTGAAATACCTGAAAAGGACTAAGGATATGTTTCTCGTTTATGGAGGTGACAAAGAGCTAGTCGTAAATGGTTACGTCGATGCAAGATTTGATACTGATCTGGACGATTCTAAATCGCAAACCGGATACATGTTTATATTGAATGGTGGAGCTATCAGTTGGTGCAGTTCTAAACAAAGCGTCGTGGCGGGATCTACGTGTGAAGCGGAGTACATAGCTTCTTCGGAAGCAGGAAATGAAGGAGTCTGGATGAAGGAGCTCATATCCGTTCTAGGTGTCATACCTAGTGCATCGGGTCCAATGAAAATCTTTTGTGATAATACTGGTGCAATTGCCTTGGCAAAGGAATCCAGATTTCACAAGAGAACCAAGCACATCAAGAGACGCTTCAATTCCATCCAGGACGAAGTCCAGGTGGGAGACATAGAGATTTGCAAGATACATACGGATCTGAATGTTGCAGACCCGTTGAGTAAGCCTCTTCCACAAGAAAAACATGATCAGCACCAAGACTCCATGGGTGTTAGAATCATTACAGTGTAATCTAGATTATTGACTCTAGTGCAAGTGGGAGACTGAAGGAAATATGCCCCAGAGGCAATAATAAAGTTATTATTTATTTCCTCATATCATGACAAATGTTTATTATTCATGCTTGAATTGTATTAACCGAAAACATAATACATGTGTGAATACATAGACAGACATAGTGTCACTAGTATGCCTCTACTTGACTAGCTCGTTGATCAAAGATGGTTGAGTTTCCTAGCCATAGACATGAGTTGTCATTTGATTAACGAGATCACATCATTAGGAGAATTATGTGATTGACTCGACCCATTCCGTTAGCTTAGCACTTGATCATTTAGTATGTTGCTATTGCTTTCTTCATGACTTATACATGTTCCTATGACTATGAGATTATGCAACGCCCATTTACCGGAGGAACACTTTGTGTGCTACCAAACTCCACAAGTAACTGCGTGGTTATAAAGGATCTCTACAGGTGTCTCCAAAGGTACTTGTTGAGTTGGCGTATTTCAAGATTAGGATTTGTCACTCCGATTGCCGGAGAGGTATCTTTGGGCCCTCTCGGTAATGCACATCACTATAAGCCTTGCAAGCAATGTAGCTAATGAGTTAGTTGCGGGATGATGCATTACGTAACGAGTAAAGAGACTTGCCGGTAACGAGATTGAACTAGGTATTGAGATACCGACGATCGAATCTCAGGCAAGTAACATACCGATGACAAAGGGAACAACGTATGTTGTTATGCGGTTTGACCGATAAAGATCTTCATAGAATATCTAGGAGCCAATATGAGCATCCAGGTTCCGCTATTGGTTATTGATCGGAGACATGTCTCGGTCATATCTACATAGTTCTCGAACCCGTAGGGTCCGCACGCTTAAAGTTAGGTGACGATCAGTATTATGAGTTTTTGTGTATTGATGCACCGAAGGTAGTTAGGAGTCCCGGATGTGATCACGGACACGTTGAGGAGTCTCGAAATAGTCGAGACGTTAAGATTGATATATTGGAAGGTGATATTCGGACACCGGATGAGTTCCGGGGGTTATCGAATAAATACTAGAGAACCGGGAGGTTACTGGAATCTCCCGGGGGGTTATTGGGCCTCATGGGCCCATGTGGAGGAAGAGAAGGGGCACCTCTAGACACAACAATTGATCATTGATCTCTTAGCTATGTGCGGTGCCCCCTCCACCATATTCCACCTTGGTAATATCGTAAAGGTGCTTAGGCGAAGCCCTGCGTCAGTAGCATCATCAACACCGTCATCACGTCGTCGTGCTGATGGAACTCTCCCGCAAAGCTCTGCTGTATCGGAGTTCGTGGGACGTCATCGAGCTGAATGTGTGCTGAACTCGGAGGTGCCGTATGTTCGTTACTTGACCGGTCAAATCATGAAGACGTACAACTACATCAACCGCGTTGTCCTAACGCTTCCGCTTTCGGTCTTTGAGGGTACGTGGACAACACTCTCCCCTCTCGTTGCTATGCATCACCACGATCTTGCGTGTGCGTAAGAATTTTTTTGAAATTACTACGTTCCCCAACAGTTTTGGTGATCAACTTGCGGGTTCAATGACCTTGTGAACTTATGCATAGGGGTTGGCACACATTTTCGTCTTGACTATCTGGTAGAAATTTTGGGGCACTTGTAGCGACCAGACCTCAAACAGTCTAGTCTTTGTGCGTCAGTGTCATCCCTGGATCGGTAATGCTGACACGCACAGTACTTGAGGATTTATAACAGAGTTTCAATCACACACTTATTACATCGAATATCTCAAATGAGAACTTATTACAATAATATGGCTTAAGGCCATCTAAATAAGATAACAACAGAAGGCTTGGAAGATAAAGTGAGTCCATCAACTCCAACGGCGTAGCTGAGTGAACGACAACGACCTATGTCACCTTACTCATCATCTGAAAAGTCTGCAACATGATATGTTGCAGCCCGAAAAGGGTCAGCACATGGAATATGCTGGCAATGTAACACAAGAGAATAATGAACAAAATAAATGCTATCACTACATGCATATACGGCTGGTGGAAAGCTCTATGGTTACAGTTTTTCATAAAGCCAATTTTTCCCTACAATAAAGGAATAAATTTTATTTAACTATCATGGTGGTTGTTAAACATTGAGAAGGTTCCTCCAACTCAATCCCAATTAAGCAATATCAATTAACCCAACAATTTAATTTAGAGTGATGAGATCAACATGATAATCCAAGAACCAGATACTCAAGATGTCCATAACCGGGGACACGGCTAACCATGATTAGTTTGTACACTCTGCAGAGGTTTGCGCACTTTTCCCCACAAGACTCGATCTCCTCCGTTGGATTTCTCGCACTACATGGTGTTTGAGAAACGGATGACCGAGACACAGTCTTTCAGAAACATTAACTCTTTACTCTGGATGGACAGTTACACCTACTTTCCCCTACATCTGCTAGCCCACCACTGAAAGAGGTCATGCAACCTACTCAACTATGCTAGAGCCCATAATAGCTTGTGGCTGCACACGAAAGTTTCTAGCATGAATAAACTTATGATCCCTTTGAGCCTGGGTGGCGAACCGTAGGATGATCACACGGGTACTCCGGGATATCCTAGGACAACATTGGATTCTCCAGGTGCCCGCAACCAATCCACCCAGATGTGTATTTAAATAGCCACCTTAAGTTAACCATTAATTAACAATTCTTACATCTATCATGGGTACACTCACCCAATCCATGTCTACGAGCATAGCATAGCAATCCTGAGCATAACGTAGAAGTAACTCCCAAAGGTTTGATAATAAAAGAGCAATAGGTTCTACCTCATCATCTACTTCCCAAACCCATATGTTATACAGATCCTAACCATGCAATGTCTGAGGATTGGAACCAATCAAAGTGTTACTTGCCTTGTTGATGATCTGCAAAACCTAGAGACTCGTAGTAGCACGCTTCGCACTTTGGGAATTCTATCGCAAACAAACAATAACATACATAAGCACTCAAGCAAGAAGCATGGGTAAAACTCAAATAAGAAGATCCAATCGGTAAGTTCAACTGAAGAACTCCGGTTTGCAAAAAGAATCAACTCAAACGGAGCAATAAAACTCAAACTACTATCTAAACAAGAATCATTTACTAATCTGGACTAAAGTCAAATTTTACAGTACCAAAATCATGTTCAAGTTGGTTAAACAGAAAGAGGTCTTCGACACGAAGATTTAGGCACTGGTTTCCTCTAATTTGGATAAACGAGCAAAAAGTTATACGAGATCGAAGATCAGGGCAGAAACGCAATCAAAATAATCGCAGATAAAACCCAGAAAAAATGAGACGAATAGATTAACGAATGAACGTTCGTTAACAGAACCTAATCGGTGAACGACATTCGTTAAAACGAACGAACGAACGAACGTCCGCTGAACAACTAAAGCGAAAAAAACTGAACTGATCTATCTAAAAAAACAGATCTAGGTTTTTTTAAAAACCGAACGGTTTTTGACTAAATCGAAAAAAACGATGACGACGGCGGCTACCTTCGGTGATGCTCCGGCGGGGCAGGGCGGCGTCGACGGGGCTCTGGCAGGCGTCGGCTATGGCGGCATGGGCGGCGGTGGCCGGCGGCGGCGGGCAGCGGTGGCGGCGGCTGCGGGTGCGGGGTGGAAGTGGCTGGCGGAGAGGGCAGCGGGGTGGCGTGGGCTTTATAGGGGGTCGGGAGGGGGAGTCCGACTTGGGGGAGGTGGCAACCCCGGGCGGCGGCGGCGGCAACAGCCGGGGCTCCGGCGGGAGTCCGGCTCGGGCACACTCGCGCGAAGGCGGCGGTGCTGTGGGCTGGCTGGGCCCTTGGCCCAGTGCGGTCTGCAAGAACTTTTTTTAATAATTCCGCCGAAACAGAAAAATCCTAATAAAATATAAAAAAATAAAAATGCAAAAAACAATTTTCAAATAAAATATTTTGAACAAAGTGAACATTTTTCTGGCCTAAAAATGCAATTTTGAAAACATGCATATTTTTCTAATTCAAATAAGATATCAATAAAAATCCATATAATTTTTTTATTTGATTTTAACATTTTTCCTCCACTATTTCTTTTATTTCGGAGAAGTCATTTTATCCCCTCTCTTTTATTTCAATATTGGAAATATTCGGAGAGAAAATGATTAAAACCAAAATGATCCTCTTTTCAATATTTGAGAAAAATTCAAATATGAAAACAACTAAAACCCCCAACTCTCTCCGTGGGTCCTTGAGTTGCTTACAATTTCTAGGATCAACCAAAATGCAATAATAATATGATATGCATATGATTTCCTATGTATAACATTCCAAATCGAAAATTTGGGATGTTACAAACCTACCCCCCTTAAGATGAATCTCGCCCTCGAGATTCGGGTTGGCAAGAAAATAGGTGCGGGTGGTCTTTCCGTAGATCTTCTATTCGTTCCCAGGTGGCTTCATCCTCGGTATGGTGGCTCCACTGAACTTTGCAAAACTTGACAACCTTGTTGCGTGTGACTCGGCTGGCAAACTCGAGAATCTTCACTGGTTTCTCCTTGTAGGTCAAATCACTGTCCAGCTGAATCGCTTCCAGTGGCACGGTATCTCTCAGAGGAATATCGGCCATCTCTGCGTGGCACTTCTTCAACTGGGAAACATGAAACACGTCCTTAACTCCTGACAATCCTTCTGGCAATTCCAGCTTGTAAGCAACTTCTCCCATACGTTCCAAAACTTTGTATGGTCCCACAAAACATGGTGCTAACTTTCCCTTAACTCCAAAAGCTTAACTCCTCGAAGTGGGGACACACGAAGGTATACTCTGTCTCTGACTTCGTAAACAGTCTCCTTGCGTTTTGAATCCGCATAACTCTTCTGCATGGACTGGGCTACCTTGAGTCTCTCGCGAATCAGTTTAACCTTCTCTTCAGACTCCTTAATCAAATCTGGTCCAAACAACTGACGGTCTCCAACTTCATCCCACAATAACGGTGTCCTGCACCTCCTTCCGTACAAAGCTTCGAAAGGGGCCATCTTCAAACTGGCTTGTTAACTGTTGTTATAAGAGAACTCTGCATACGGCAAGTTGTCGTCCCAACTAGATCCATAATGTAGCGCACAAGCTCTCAACATGTCCTCCAGAATCTGATTGACTCTCTCAGTTTGTCCATCTGTCTGTGGATGAAAGGTTGTACTGAACTCTAGCCTAGTACCCAAAGTCTCATGCAACTGATTCCAAAACTTTGAGGTAAACTGGGTTCCTCTATCTGATACAATGGTCCTTGAAACTCCATGCAGACATACGATCCTCGTCATGTATATCTTCGCCAACTTAGCACTTGTATAAGTGGTCTTCACTGGGATGAAATGGGCTACTTTTGTCAATCGATCGACTACAACCCAGATAGAGTCATAGCCTGAACGAGTCCTGGGCAATCCCATGATAACATCCATGCCAAGCTTGTCCCACATCCATTCGGCTAATGGTAATGGTTGTAGCAATCTTGCGGGCTTCTGATGCTCTGCCTTCACTCTCTGACATACTTCACATACTGCTACATACTCATCAATATCCTTCTTCATTCCTGTCCACCAGAAACTTTACTTCAAATCTAGATACATCTTAGTGTTACCTGGGTGAATTGAATACAGCGAATCATGGGCCTCCTGTAGAATCAACTTCCTGATCTCGGGGTCATTAGGCACATATACGCGATCCTCAAACCATAAAGTATCATGCTCATCCTCACAAAATCCATTAGCCTTTCATTTGCTCATCCTTTCCTTTATCTCGAAAATCAGTCTTCTGGGCTTCTCTAATCTTACCCATCAAAGTCGACTGAATTTCCAATGCTGCTACATAACCTCTCGGAACTATTTCGAAACATAGCTCGTGAAGATCCTCTGCTAACTCCTTGGGTAATCCTCCGGTCATGACCGTATTGACATAACTCTTGCGACTCAACGCATCGGCTACTACATTAGCCTTTTCGGGATGATAGTGCAACTTCATATCATAATCCTTAATGAGCTCCAACCATCTCCTTTGCCAGAGGTTCAACTCCTTCTGCATGAAGATATATTTCAAACTCTTGTGATCTGTATATACCTCACAATGGTTTCCAATGAGAAAATGTCTCCATGTATTCAACGCATGCACTACGGCTGCTAGCTCGAAATCATGTGTAGCATAATTCAGCTCATGGGGTTTAAGCTGTCGTGAGGCATATGAAACAACTCTTCCCTCCTGCATAAGCACTGCTCCAAGTCCTTGACGTGAAGCATTGCAATACACTTGATAATCCTTTCATTGATCTGGAAGAATCAGCACTAGGGCTGTAACCAAATGTTTCTTCAACTCCTGAAAACTGGCTTCACACTCCTCAGTCCATTTGAACTTGGTGTCCTTCTTCAACAACTCTGTCATGGGCTTTGCAATCCTGGAGAAATTCTCTATGAACCTCCGATAATATCCTGCGAGTCCAAGAAAACTCCTGATCTGTCCAACTAATGTGGGTGCTACCCATTTAGTCACAGAAACAACCTAGGTGGGGTCTACTGCTATTCCTTCTCCGGATATAACATGTCCAAGAAATCCAACTTCCTTCAACCAAAATTCACACTTGCTGAACTTGGCATATAACTGATGTTCCCTGAGCTTCTCAAGAACCAAACGCAAATGCTCCTTATGCTCCTCTTCATTCTTCGAGTAGACCAATATATCATCAATGAACACCACGATGAACTTATCCAAAAACTCCATAAACACCTTGTTCATCATGTTCATGAAATAGGCAGGCGCGTTAGTCAGACCAAATGACATAACGTTATACTCATATAGCCCGTACCTTGTGGTAAAAGTTGTCTTAGGTATATCCTGCTCTCGAATCTTCAGCTGATGGTATCCTGATCGCAGATCGATCTTGGAAAATACTTTAGCTCCTTGCAACTGGTCAAACAAATCATTGATCATCGGCAGTGGGTACTTGTTCTTGATCGTCACTTCATTCAACGCACGATAATCAACAACCATCCTTAATGATCCATCCTTCTTCTCCACTAGAAGTACTGGGGCTCCCCAAGGTGACGAACTTGGTCGAATATAACCTTTATCCAGTAACTCCTTAATCTGCTTCTTAATTTCCTCCAAATCCTTTGCGGGCATCCGATACGGTCTCTTTGATATTGGCCCGGTGCCTGGCAAAAGCTCAATCAAAAACTCAATGTCTCTATCCGGTGGCATGCCTGGCAACTCCTCTGGAAATACATCGGGGTAATCCTTCACCACTGGTACTTCCTCCTGTACAACTCCTGATAAGGAATTCACTTGAGTCCTCTTCGGCACATGCTGGGATACATACTTGATCCTTCTTCCTTCTGGGGTGGTGAGCATAATTGACTTACTGGCGCAATCGATGTTTCCTCCATACATCGATAGCCAATCCATACCCAAAATCACATCCAACCCTTGTGACTCCAGAATTATCAGATCCGAGGGGAAAACATGCCTACCTATGGTCAATGGCATCTGAAAACATCCTTGGCTTGCCATATGCTCCGCTCCTGGCGAGCTTACTAACATAGGTGTCCTAAGAACTTTGGTGGGCAACTTATACTTATCCACAAATCCCCTTGATATGTATGAATGCGGTGCACCAGTATCAAAAGAACGATTGCAATAAATGACTTAAGCAAAAACTTACCTATAACTGCATCTGGCTGCTCTTCAACCTCCTCCACGCTAACGTGGTTCACTTGTCCCCTGTTGAAAGGGTTGGGCTTCTTCCCAGAGCTTCCATTGCCATTTCCATTCTTTGCTTCAGAACACTCGGTGGCGTAGTGTCCATTCTTCCCGCACTTGAAACAAGTAATGTGACTTAGATCCTTCTTGGAGGGCGTTGCCGGGTTGGAACGGTTCTGGCTGCTGCTTCCTCCATTCCCATTCCCATTCTTGGGGCCACTATGGTTATGCGAACTTCCTCCATTGGAATTATGGCCTCCATGGTTATGGTGAATGTGTCCTCCCGAGTTCGGGGTAAAACGAGGTCTCTGCTGAGCTCCTGAATTGTACTTCCCTTGTCCATACTTCCTCTTGCGGCTATCTATCTGCTGCTGCTTCCCTTCAATCATAAGAGCTCTATCTACCAACTCCTGGTAGTTGTTGAATGTTGCCACCATCAACTGCATGCTCAGCTCATCATTCAGTCCTTCCAGAAACTTCTCCTGCTTAGCAGCATCTGTAGCTACGTCATCAGGGGCATAGCGTGCTAACTTACTAAACTCATCCACATAATGGCCCACTGTGCGTCCTCCTTGGCGCAAGTTGCGAAACTTGCGCTTCTTCATGTTCATAGCTCCTGCTGAGACATGGGCAGTGCGGAAAGCTTGCTGAAACCGATCCCATGTAATAGTGTCAATGGGGTAAGTGGCTGTGAAATTCTCCCACCATGATGTTGCGGGTCCATCAAGCTGATGTGTGGCAAAACGCACTCTCTCCACATTTGTGCATCCTGCAGTGGTCAACTCCCTTCCAATCTTGCGGAGCCAATCATCTGCAACAATCGGCTCGGTGCTACTAGAGAACACCGGCGGATTCAGCCTTAGGAAACGGGCTAAGTGATCAACAGGTGGTGGTGGTGGGTTGTTGTTGTTGTTTGCCTTGGTTCTGATTCTGAACTAGTAGCTGCATCAAGGTATTCTGCTGCTGGATCAACTGAGTGAGCTCCGGTGCAAAGGCAAATCCATTGTCACATCTCGGAGGCATCTGATGGGTTTAGAAAAAGTGAGAAAACAGAATAGAATGAGGTCTAAAGGGAAAACACTACCCATATGCTCATGAGACAAACACCATCATATCACACCAATCAATTTGACAAGGGCTTACAATCGGTCTAAATATCGTTACAAAAGTGCTCAGACTATTCTATATACATGGCGGAATACTACTAATGATATGGTGGTCGACTAGAAGTTTTGATCGGTGGAAGACTCCATGATATCTGATCCAGCTTCATCAACGTAGTCATCATCGCTATCGTCGGGGTCAGAATCGATGTCGTCAATGATGATGTAGTCCTCCGAACGAATGTCCTTGGAATGGTCGTCATCTCCTCCTGGCGCGGGTTCTCCCATGAATACTCTTAGCTTCCTCGTCAGGCCGTCACTCTTCTCCACTAGTATCGTCATTTCCTCCTCATATCTGTCGCATGTAGACTTGAGTTCCTCTTCTAGCTCCGTAATCCTGGTCATTGCCTTCTTCAGATCTATCATGCTTGGGCACATCTGGTTCTCCTGGCGGCGGATGTGCTGATTTCACTCCTGGATGAAAGCTGCAATGGACCTGTCCCTCCTGGTGTTGATCATCTCCCATTGCTTATCTCGGCGCCCACATGTCTGGTAGATAGTGTCCTTAAGATCCTTGTGATAAACTTCTCCAATGCGTCCCATGGCGATGTGGGATGCCATGCTCTTTCCTAGACTCTAGGTTGGTGCATCAAAGGAAAACTCTATGGGCTCAGTAACTGGCATGAATGTCCTTCCTGGTACTTGAACTCGAATCATCCAATGCTCCTCTTCTGGTAAATTGGCGATGTAGGTCCGGTGAAGCTTGGTATTCTGATGTTCAGGTACCTAGTGACTTCCTTCAAGTGTCGTCCAAAAGGGGTGTCTTCATCCGGTTGTGTAAACTTGTTCCTTGAGTCCGCCATCCTACAGTGTGGAAAAGGGAGAGGAGTCAGAAATTAGTAGAGAAGAGTGACCTATGGCTTAACTTAGTGGTCGTGTCCTACAGTCAGCGTGTGCTCTGATACCATCTTGTAGCGACCAGACCTCAAACAGTCTAGTCTCTGTGCATCAGTGTCATCCCTGGATCGGTAATGCTGACACGCACAGTACCTGAGGATTTATAACAGAGTTTCAATCACACACTTATTACATTGAATGTCTCAGAAGAGAATTTATTACAATAATATGGCTTAAGGCCATCTAAATAAGATAACAGCGGAAGGCTTGGAAGATAAAGTAAGTCCATCAACTCCAATGGCATAGCTGAGTGAACGACAATAACCTATGACACCTTACTCGTCGTCCGAAAAGTCTGCAACATGATATGTTGCAGCCCGAAAAGGGTCAGCAAATGGAATATACTGGCACTGTAACACAAGAGAATAATGAACAAAATAAATGCTATCTCTACATGCATATATGGCTGGAGGAAAGCTCTATGGTTACAGTTTTTCATAAACCCAATTTTTTTCCTACAACAAGGAATAAATTTTATTTAACTATCATGGTGGTTATTAAACATTGAGAAGGTTCCTCCAACTCAATCCCAATTAAACATGTATCAATTAACCCAACAAATTAACTTTAGAGTGATGAGATCAACATGATAATCCAAGAACCAGATACTCAATATGTCCATAACCGGGGACACGACTAATCATGATTAGTTTGTACACTCTGCAGAGGTTTGCGCTCTTTTCCCCACAAGACTCGATCTCCTCCGTTGGATTTCTCGCACTACATGTTGCTCAAGAAACGGATGACCGAGACACAGTCTTTCAGAAACATTTTCCTTTTTTACTCTGGATGGACAGTTACACCTACTTTCCCCTACATCTGCTAGCCCACCACTGAAAGAGGTAATGCAACACACTCAACTATGCTAGAGCCCATAATAGCTTGTGGCTGCACATGAAAGTTTGTAGCATGAATAATCTTATGATCCCTTTGAGCCTGGGTGGCGAACCGTAGGATGATCACACGGGTACTCCGGGATATCCTAGGACAACACTGGATTCTCCAGGTGCTCGCAACCAATCCACCCAGATGTGTATTTAAGTAGCCACCTTAAGTTAACCATTAATTAACAATTCTCACATCTGTCATGGATACACTCACCCAATCCACGTCTACGAGCATAGCATAGCAATCCTGAGCATAATGTAGAAGTGACCCCCAAAGGGTTGATAATAAAAGGGCAATAGGTTCTACCTCATCATCTACTTCCCAAAACCACATGTTATACAGATCCTAACCATGCAATGTTTGAGGATAGGAACTAATGCATAAAAACTGGGTAATGAAGAGATATGATCAAAGTGTTACTTGCCTTGCTGATGATCCGCAAAACCTAGAGACTCATAGTAGCACGCTTCGCACTCCGGGAATTCTATCGCAAACAAACAATAACATACATAATCACTCAAACAAGAAGCACGGGTAAAACTCAAATAAGAAGATCCAACCGGTATGTTCAACTAAAGAACTCCGGTTTGCAAAAAGAATCAACTCAAACGGAGCAATGAGACTCAAACTACGATCAAAACAAGAATCATTTACTAATCTGGACTAAAGTCAAATTTTACAGTACCAAAATCATGTTCAAATGGGTTAAACAGAAAGAGGGCTTCGAGACGAAGATTTAGGCACTGGTTTCATCTAATTTGGATAAACGAGCAAAAAGTTATACTAGATCGAAGATCAGGGCAGAAATCGCGATCGAAATAATCGCAGATAAAACCCTGGAAAAAATGAGACGAACAGACTAACGAACGAACATTCGTTAACAGAACCTAATCGGTGAATGGCGTTCGTTAAAACGAACGAACGGACGAACGTCCGCTAAACAACTAAACCGAAAAAACCAAATCGATCTATCTAAAAAAACAGATCTAGGTTTTAAAAAAAATCGAACGGTTTTGACTAAACCAAAAAAAACAATGACGGTGGCGGCTACCTGCGGTGATGCTCTGGCGGGACGGGGCGGCGTCGGCAGGGCTCTGGCGGGCTTCGGCTGCGGCAGCAAGGGCAACGGCGGCGTCGGGCGACAAAGGCGCAGGCGGCGACGCGCGGGCGGCAGTGGCTGGCGGCGACGGGCGGCGGTGGCGGCGGCTGCGGGTGCGGGGCGCCGGTGGCTGGCGGAGAGGGCGGCGGGGCAGCGCGGGCAACAGCCCGGACTCCGGCGAGAGTCCGGCTCAGGCACGCTCGCACGAAGGCGGCGGTGCTGTGGGCCGGCTGGGCCCTTGGCCCAGTGTGGTCCGCGAGAACTTTTTTTAATAATTCCGCCGAAACGGAAAAATCCTAATAAAATATAAAAAAAACTAAAAATGCCAAAAACAATTTTCACCATCTAAATAAAATATTTAGAACAAAGTGAACATTTTTCTGTCCTAAAAATGCAATTTTGAAAACATGCATATTTTTCTAATTCAAATAAAATAGCAATAAAAATCCAAATAAAATTTTTATTTGATTTTAACATTTTTCCTCCAATATTTTGTTTTATTTCGGAGAAGTCATTTTATCCCCTCTCTTTTATTTTAGTATTGGAAATATTCGGAGGGAAAGTGATTAAATCCACAATGATCCTCCTTTCAATGTTTGAGAAAAATTCAAATATGAAAACAACTGAAACCCCCAACTCTCCCCGTGTGTCCTTGAGTTGCTTAGAGTTTCTAGGATCAACCAAAATGCAATAAAAATATGATATGCATATGATGTCCTATGTATAACATTCCAAATTGAAAATTTGGGATGTTACAACACTCTTTGAAGTTCGTTGTGTTATTTGAATAGATGAATCTGAGATTGTGTGATGCATATCGTATAATCATATCCACGGATTGAGGTGACATTGGAGTATCTAGGTGACATTAGGGTTTTGGTTGATTTGTGTCTTTAAGGTGTTATTCTAGTATGAACTCTTGAATAGATCGATCGGAAAGAATAACTTTGAGGTGGTTTCGTACGCTACAATAATCTCTTCGTTTGTTATCCGCTATTAATGACTTTGGAGTGACTCTTTGTTGCATGTGGAGGGATAGTTGTATGATCTAATTATGTTATTATTGTTGAGAGAACTTGCACTAGTGAAAGTATGAACCCTAGGCCTTGTTTCCTAGCATTGCAATACCATTTACACTCACTTTTATCATTAGTTACCTTGCTGTTTTTATATTTTCAGATTACAAAAACCTATATCTACCATCCATATTGCACTTGTATCACCATCTCTTCGCCGAACTAGTGCACCTATACAATTTGCGATTGTATTGGGTGTGTTGGGGACACAAGAGACTCTTTGTTATTTGGTTGCAGGATTGTTTGAGAGAGACCATCTTCATCCTACGCCTCCCATGGATTGATAAACCTTAGGTCATCCACTTGAGGGAAATTTGCTACTGTCCTACAAACGTCTGCACTTGGAGGCCCAACAACGTCTACAAGAAGAAGGTTGTGTAGTAGACATCAAGCATGCTACAAAATGTCATCGTCGTCCACAGCCATTTGATCTGCCACATCAACACATGCTCACTGATCAAGAGTCTACCATGGTACCACATGCTCACACATCTACACCTACCACATGCTCACACATCTAAGATTGAACGAGTAGGGAGTAGGGAGTGCTTGAACTTACAACCATCGGTAGAGCTAGGTGAAGGCATGGAATAGGTCAGAGAAGATGAAGAAGAATCATCACCGCCGTCTACCGCCATCTGGGATGAAGAGCTCGAAGGAAGAGAAATAATGGTGGGGGTTTCAGCGGTGAGCCGAAGGGGGCCAAATAGGGCGATCGAATTGGTGGGAGGTGACTTGATTCTTCCCGCAACTTATTTGGAAAAGGAAATGCACGCGAGCTCGTATGAGCTTAGGTCCACACTCCCCCTTGTGCAAGCCGCGAGACTGGCTGAGGGGAAATACCTGAATCGACCGTCCCTAGCGAGTCTGCTGGGAGGTACTTTAAAATTCACACTGGCCTATATTTTTGTGCAATGCAGACAACCAAGTGGGCAAAAATTGCATCCAGCGGGGTCTGGCTGAGGCTAATAAAGGCAACCAAACAACCCCATTATCGATTGGCGCATTGTATCTCTCTGTGGATAGTATAGGGCTTTGCCACTGTCGCCTGTCGCCGCTCGCCGTGATGCCATCCACGATCATACGCGACACATGGCCTGACTTTGAGAGATTGGAGGCTAATGAGTACCAATCTAGGTACTTAGTAATTTTAATTCTGCAATGGCCTTCACTCATTGCCATCATTGGCTCGTCCCTACCCGATGCTTCCTTCTTCCAGATCGTTTCCTAAGGTATTTAGGGCATCTCCAAAGCGGACCCTAAAACCACCCCCATCCGTCCTCATAGAAATCCGGACGTGTTTTGCCTTCCAACGCAGGCCTGTATCAGTCAAGCGACCGGCCTGGGTGCACTTTTCCCTACAAATGAGAAGCAAACTGGGGGAGGCTTTGCGGGAGTCCGAACAACAGCGACATAGGACTCTAGCACCCCCGACCCATTCAAATGCCCCTCCCGCTCCCATTCTAGCTATTCGACTCCGCCCTTGTCCCTTGTTTTGCTTTCGCGCACTCCTCCTCCGATGTCATTGTTGTAGCTCTCCGGCCACCACGCAACGTTTCTAGACATCTGCAACCACCACCCACGCGCCTGCTCACCTTGTACTATGGCACTGTCCACCCAGGATTCGTCCGCAGCCAGGTACCCACCGCCACCTGTTGACTACGTCCATGGCGATCACCACGGCTGGCAGGTGTTCTACCAAATGCCATTAAGCTTATTTTCAAACTTCATGTCGTTTTTAGAGTACGCAGGGTACTCAAGCATGGTGGATGAGTTGTTGTGTGATGCGTGGTTGGCCATATCTACGGATTTCTTAGGCATGAGCAGAAAGAGGCTCTTCTGGCAGCACGTGCATGATTCATTTCACGTGCGAAAGCACATTGCGTCGTACAACATGCGCATCATCCATGAGCGCAGTGTGAAGCCATTAGCGTATCGATAGTACACCATCCAGACCACCATAACCAAGTTTTGTGGCACGGTTGATCGACTGGAGGCAAGGTGAACATTGTGCACGACAGCCGTAGGGATTGTGAGGTTTGCTTTATCTTGCTCAAGTTGTTGACTGGTTCGTTCGTTCACTTAATGTTTGTCTACACATTGTGTAGTCTGAAGGCGCTGCCGTGATGTACCACATGACAGAGGCATGAGCATTTACACACATACACTGTTGGATGAATCTCAAAGGGCACTATGTGTGGGACAACATGACTCGTTCATGAAAAACTTATTAAACATCCGGTTAAATCTCATTTAATTTGAACCATTGTTGTAGCAAACTTATTTGCGTGCTATGTACGAATGATTTGTGTAATTTTCTATGCGAACTTTAATAAATTCTGTCATGTTTGATGAATTTCGTTCGGTTAGTTGAAATGTGGTTTGAAATATGTGCGGATACCATTGGATGGTGGCCTCCCGCATCCTTGTCCGCGGACTAGCCCCCCGGTCCACGGACGAATGCGGTATCCGGTTTGTGGGTCAGTGTTGGAGGTGCCCTTACATTCATGCATCTAATTCAGATCGTTTCTCTTTTTTCGAGCATCAACAACTTTATTCCTCGTATAATAGAGATATCGTTTACAACTTGAGAAAGAATAAAACTGGGTGTAGTAGGAGCATCTACAGTCGGGCGCCCCAAACCCGCCTCAAACGCCCGGACGGACGGCTCGGTCACTGGCGTGTCACAAAAATCTGACCCAGACGAGCGCCTCAAACGGGGCTCAAACGTCCGGGCTGACCGGCACTCTTCATATCTAGCGCAAATATGGGGTGGATATGGGGCGCCCGGATGCATCCGCGACGTCAGACTGATGATGGGGTCCCACACAAAATTGCCCGAAAACCCGGTGGTTCCACAAACGTCTCCTCCGGTGGCGTGTGTGAACACCGTGACGCCGCTCCGGCTCGCCGCCCGAGGCCAAATCCGGCTATTTAAGCCGGTCGGCGTCCCCCAACCCTAGCCACATACACCCCTCTCCCTTTCCGCGTTGCTAGCCCGAGCCCATCCACTTCTCTCCCGCACCGCCACTCTTCTCACGCCCTCCGGCTTCGCCATGGTTCGGCAGAAGATAACCATGTATGCTATGCTCATGCCAGAGCACCGGTTCCAGATTGAGTAGGAGATCCGGGCGAGGCGCGCTGCGTGCGTCGCCCACAACACTAATGGCCTGCCTCCGGACTCGCCAGAGTCGGAGGAGGAGAAGCAGGCAAAGCAGGAGGAGGAAGAAGAGCAATAGCCGGCTGCGATGGAGGTGGTGGTCCGAAGGAGGTAGAAGCGAAGATGTAGGCGGAGGCTGGCGTGAAGAAACTGGAGGAGCTGCAGGAGGTGGAATTCCGGCTGGCGCCCATGTACCCGGAGCCGGGCACGGATATAGTAGACATCTCCGATGAGGATTAGGGTAGATGATCAACGTAGTACATGGACTTTATCCTTTCCATGTTTTTGCATGGATCTAAAGTTTGTACTATAAGGTATCCAGATGTAGAGGAGCAAATTTGAGGTGTGGCCGATCACTGTTTGCGGATGCAGCATTTGATAGGTTAGATTTGCTGTCCGCGGTTGTAGATGCTCTAGTCTCCTAGAATTCAGACGAGCTAGACATAAAGGTGTGTTTGGCTAAACTATCTCTTCGGCCCCATGTTTAAATCCTGGCTCGGCACATACATGTCCTAGGATCCTAAGGTGGAACACACACGTACGCCGGGTTTAGAGCAGAGGTCGGTCATGAGGAAGAAATCTCGTCAAGATTCAGAGGTTACGATGTTGGCGCCGCCTCCTCGCAGCGCCGTTTTTCTTCCTCTCATCTCTCATGAACACATACTATGGAGAAACTCTACACAGACACACACACACAATCAAGAAGAAGACCGACTGTTACTTTGCACGAAAGGCCCTTCTCCTTGGTGGAACAAGAGACTACATTGTGTTTTTCCCAGCCCTCTTGGCTCTTCCTTTTCATTGCTCCAATACAACACTTATATACAAAGGACCCAGCCACCTATGTCATGCACTCACGCACACGCACCACTAACAGCATGCAGCGCTGCCCACTATTCCTCAATGGCCGCATACAACCCGGCCGAGTCCAGCTACCAACTCATGCATGTAAACTAACTCAGCCTATTCTCTTGACTAATACTTATCTTCACTACCATGCATCTCTAGTACTAACGTGACATGCAACACACCCATCACGGCACACTTGGACGTGCACAACACATGTCAAGATTAATCCTAACATTCTCCCCCTTAATCTTGACTTACCGTCGCCGGAGTTACTGCCGCTCCTGTCATTGTCGTCGTCACGGCCGTGACCCAGCCCGCGGACCCGACCTGACGCACCGACGCCGGTCTCCGTCACGACCCGGCGACATACGCCGAGCTCCATCTCCGCCGGCGACACATGCCTGGCGTCCCTCCGCGCCTCGCACGTCCCGCGCGCAACCAACGCGCCCGATGAGCCCGACCGCACCAGTGCGTCCCGCACATCCCGCGCGCATTCGATGCGCCCGACGAGCCCAACAGCACCAGACGCTCACCGCGTGCCGCCTCCGCGTCCGCCATGGCAGCCGCCACGCCGCGCCTACGTGTCACGCACCTTCCACGATTGTCGCCCCGAGCCATCGCGACCTCTGCGCCACCACGCAGGTCCTTCGCGACCTCCTCGTCTCCGCGACCGCCGTGCCCTTCGCGCGCACTCCCCACGTCCCCGCGCTCCCGCCGCGCACGTACGCGATCTGCGCAACCAGGTCCAGCGCCTCGACGCGGTCCATTCCTGCGGTCCAACGCGCCCGGCGTGTCCAGTGCGCACCCATAACACGCACCGGTCGCGCCTGGCTCGCCGCCGCATCTTATTGCCCTGCACCGCCGCGGCCTCCATGCCGCCATGCAGTGCCTCCACGCCGCCACACCGTGTTGCACCGCTGCGCCACCACGCAGCGCCTCGGCGGCCTCCGCGGTCGCCGCACGTACGACGTCACCGCCCGCCGCCTCCGCCACGCGCTCGCCGCGCGCCGCAGCCGATGCCTCCATGTCGGCCGCGCATGCCCCGTCCGCCGCGGACGCCACCGCGCGCGCCACGGCCGCCCCTCGAACCTTGTGGCTCTGAATACCAAATGTTGGCGCCGCCTCCTCGCAGCGCCGTTCTTCTTCCTCTCATCGCTCATGAACACACACCATGGAGAAACTCTACACACACACACACAACCAAGAAGAAGACCGGCTGTTACTTTGCACGAGAGGCCCTTCTCCTTGGTGGAACAAGAGACTACATTGTGTTTTTCCCAGCCCTCTTGGCTCTTCCTTTTCATTGCTCCAATACAGCACTTATATACAAAGGACCCAGCCACCTATGTCATGCACTCACGCACACGCACCACTAACAGCATGCAGCGCTGCCCACTATTCCTCAACGGCCGCATACAACCCGGCCGAGTCCAGCTACCAACTCATGCATGCAAACTAACTCAGCCTATTCTCTTGACTAATACTTATCTTCACTACCATGCATCTCTAGTACTAACGTGACATGCAACACACCCATCACGGCACACTTGGACGTGCACAACACATGTCAAGATTAATCCTAACATACGACAGCATCTCATCAAGAATTTTGACACGCAGCTCGAGGACCAAAAGGCGTGCATTTTTGAATCAAAAGGGAAAGGGAATGATTCCTTTTAGACGCATGCCTTTTGATGCAGCGAGTGCCTGACCCCGGCCGTCTAAAAAGCTCACCCAGCCCAAGCCTGAAACCTGACCCGGCCGAGTGGGCTCAAACACTGCACGAACCATCGGCATCGGCATCGGCATCGGCATTGCCACGACACCACACGTCTCCTCGATCATTACAACTCAAACAGTTGATTAACCATGCATTGCATGCTTTCTTTCCCTCTGTATTGCTTCCCTAGCTACGACGACGACGACGACGACCAGAAAGTGTGCAATGATTAAGCCATGATTTTTGCCCTCTCTTCTTCCTTTCTCCTCGATCGATCTCGGCCCTTTTCGGTAGGGTTTTGCATGCACAAAGAAAAGGCCTTTCTCTTTCAAAGAGGCCATAATTACGACTTAGAAAGTTGTCATGATGATGTTTGGATCGGAACTTAGAAAGCACACACGCCCGCTGGAAAAGCTTTGCTTCACGCGTCTACATGCTTGCCACATGAAAAGATGGAGACAACGACGACTAATTAAACTGATCAAAAGGAGGAGCAAAAAACTTTCCAAGCCATCGCTCCTTTTCTGCTGCTCGCTCATAGAGTCTCTAATAAAATTTGTAAAAGCACGTAGCCGGATGCATGCATGCAAAATTATTCATCAATCAAACAGAAGGAGAAGAAGAAGAAGAAGAAGAAGAAAAAAGGTGAAGACGACGACATTATGATTAATTTCATCGACCGACATGATCATCCCTAATCAGTAGCTAATGATGATGGATCGATCTATCTTCTGATCGATGCATGGTCTTACATTGGGCACAACACATGAAAACACTTGCGTACGTGCATGTCCCTCATCAATAATCTATCTAAACCGGCTGCTTATGAAAGCCTCCTCTCCTCCTCTTCCTAGGGTTTCGCCGGCTCCTGTCGCCGGGAAGGCGAAGGCCGGCATATTGTTGTAGCTCATCATTGGCGCCATGCCTGTGTTCGATATGGCATTTGCGCCGTAATTCCGGCGGTCCAGGGTTTGCAGCTCCCTGATCTGTGACTTGAGGAAGCGGAGGTAGTTGGCGGCCTCGTCCAGCATGGAGGCCGTGTCCATCTTGGCGCCTCCCGGGACGAGCTTCTGCAGCACGCGCAGCCGCTCGCTGATGCGTTCCCGCCGCTGGCGCGCCGCCACCGTCTGCGGGTCGGACGAGATGCGCACGTTGCGCCTGCTTGGCCGCTCGCCGGTGTCTTCCTCCTCGGCGCCGAGGCTCAACGGCCGCATCGCCGCCGCGCGGTAGATCATCTCCTTCACCTGCGCCAGGGCCTCCGTGTCCGGTTCGTACTGGGGGACGTCGTCGCAGCCGTTGTTGACGGAGCTTCTGCCGTCAAAGCTGATGCTGGACGAGGTACTGCTCAGCGACGGCTTGGTGCGCTTGGAGGACGGCGCAGCACCGCCGCCGCTGCTGAACGCAATCTGAATGCCGCGATCCCCGGTGTTGGTGGACGCGAGGAGGCTGCAGAGAGGGTTCTCCTGCGAGTGCCCGTCGGCGGCCGGGCATGGTGCATCGGCGGCCCTCCTCTTTCTACTTGACCGGCGTTGCCTTTTGGCACAACCGTTGGCTTCGTCCCACTGCCTCGTCATCCCTGCTATTACCGCCGATGCCGGCGCGTTATTGCCGGAGTCAAAGACCGCCGCATCGGCGACGCCGGCGCGGTCAACGGCGGCAGCCGCGCCTTTTGGGAAGGAAGGTGCCGCAGGTACAGTAGCCAACGTGACAGCTCGTGCTGCTGGTACGAGGTCGTAGTCGACAGGCATCCCCATCACGCCCTGATGGCGATGTTGATGCTGCTGTCGCTGCAGGACAACCCCGTCAACCTCAGCGTAGGCAGGCGTGACGGGTCCCGTTCCCGTAGCGCCGAATGCGAGGCTGGCCGCCTCGATGCCGCCGGCCATCGGCTTGCCACCTCCGCACGGCACCTGGATGCCCTGCAGCTCCATGATCGCGGCCGCGAGCGCCTCGTCCAGCACCAGCCTCTCCAGCACCGACATGCCGCTCCCGTCCACAACATTAACGACATCACCGGCCGCGCCACCGTCTCCACCGCCGCTGTTCCACGCGCTCTCGCTTAGGATCATGTCGTTGCAGAAGCCAGGATCCATCTTGCCACCTACTAATAAGAAATCGGGTATGAGCTATATATCCAAGTACGTAGATAGCGAGGCTCTGATCTGTCTGAGGCCGATCCGATGAAGCGCATGCAACTACCGACCCAGCAACATGCATATGCACAGATGAGCGCATCGATCAAATGGCGCGTACCTTTAATTAATGGGACGCAAGTAAGCTGAGGAAGAGGGGAGCACTCTGCCGCTGGTGGTGGTGATGGTAGGCTGGCTCGTGTGTTGATATATTGGAGCAACAGAGGGAGCATTCGCGCATTAAACGCTAGCTCGCTGGAGGAGGAAGATGCTAATGGCGCAATAAGACAAGATGCCTGCAGTGTTGAAGCTACTTTTAGGGCCCTGCCTGCGCGCAGCGTGTGTGTGTGTGTGGTGTGCTCTCTCTAGCAAAAGGCTGCAGGCCGGAGGGGAAAGCAAGCAGGCTCTTATAAAGAGGCAGGCCAAAGAATAGATGGTTGCACCTATGGCTTATGGTGGTGTACTGTACTGTCTAGTACATACACTTGTATACTTTTTTTTTTGCCAAACATACACTTGTATACTTGTTACTACTAGTACACACTACACAGCAGACTACCTCATCGATGGTCCTCACGCTTGACACACTGTGTGTGCAGTGCAACGATGCACACATCTAGCTATAGCCACAGCTAGCTACTGCCTATTATCACTCACTATGGTATGCCTATCATATTAATGCTCTTGATTGTGTGGGTTCTGAAATATATAAGCTTGCTAACATGCCTAGGGCTTTTAGTACTTACCGGATAGCAGGGTACTGCTCTCTTCTCATATGCCTTGGGCTGTGTAGGCAGGGGGTAGGGCTCAGTTATACAAGTACTACCAGTACATCAGTAATTTAAAATTTTATCTAGAGGTAAGTTGCCGGGTTTTAGAATTTGGGTCAGTCAGAAGGAAGCATGCCGGGGTGAGCGTAGCGAGGACCGAGGCGCCGGTAAGGCATCGGCCAGGAAGGAGTCATACCCGGCGACATGCAGGAGGAGGCGAGTCCAAAGGTTGACGGTATGGGGAGCGAGGGGGTATCTCAGTAAGAAATTTTGATGGTTCACCAGTCTAGAAGCATCGCCGGGGCTGGGGCTAGCGCGGCGGCAAGTGGTGGTGAGGGGAGGGCGGGGCGGCGAGGCTGGCGCGAAAGCGCTGCCGGCCGCAGGCAATAGAGGCAGGCGGTTAGGCAGGTGGTCCTGGCAAGTCTTGGGGAAGAAGATGAACAAGGAGATCGGGAGGCTGAAGAATACCAATCTTGACCACCGTTATTTTTTGCATCGGACCGTCTAGAACTAATAGACTAATTTAATTTATTTATTAATATTCCAGTCGGCCGACTCCTAGTCAGTACTCCTTTCGTCTCAAAAATAAGTGTTTTTACTTTGTATCAAGTATTAACTTTAGTACAAAGTTGTATTAAAATTGAGACACTTATTTTGAAACGGAGGGAGTATAGTACTTGTGTAAAGCATTCCAATCCTATTATCTAGGGTGAGAGATTTCTTTGGATTACTTCAATTGACATCTGAGGAGGGAGAAACTAAAATAAGTATTTCACTAATTACTTGCTAGCTGCATCTGGGTGCTATGGTTTGATTATGATCAAGTGTGAGAAAGAGATATAGGAGATCAGTGACTGGGCTGGCTTTGAGCTCATGAGCACCACTGCCCCTTGTCGTCTGCCCATAAACTACACGCAGGCATGTGTGCATATGTGTGCAGTGCATGCATTACTTGCTCCTGGCTTAGCCAGCCTAGAAGTGACCTTGTAGTAGTAACTGTCAGGAGAGCAAAAAGATTTTCACTTTTACTGGCAGCTTTAACTTTGGGGACTTTCATGCATACATGTATGCTAGCAGCAGCTAGTGTATGTGGAGCTCTATGTGGAGTGTATTGGTAGAGTAGTAAGGAGTACATACATGTAGCTAGCCAGCTATATCAAAGACCTCTGGCCTGTTAGCCTAAATCATGGCGTAGTCAAGATCTTTGACAAAGTTCTCGCCTCTCGGCTCACTGACGACTTGCCGCACCTGGTGGGCAATCATCAAAGCGCCTTAGTGCGTGGACGATCTCTGCATGACAATTTCATGCTCGTGCAAGGCACGGCATCTAGACTGCACGCTCTTAAGGATCCAACGGTTCTTATGAAGCTTGACATGAGCAAGGCCTTCGACTCTGTGCAATGGCCTTTTCTTCTGGAAGTATTGAGACAGATGGGCTTCGGACCAAGGTGGATCTCATGGATCTGTGGATTACTTGCGACATCATCAACCAAGATTGATGTCAATGGAATCCCCGGAGAAACAATTTTCAACTGTCAAGGGCTGCGTCAAGGAAGTCCGCTTTCACCCATGATTTTCATTTTATGCATGGAACCCCTACGCCGTTTGTTTGAGTATGCCACGGCAGCTGGACTACTTGCCCCTTTGGCCCGGACGGGACTGCGACACCGGGTCTCCATGTATGCAGACGACGCAATGATTTTTCTGAAACCAAAGGAGCTGGATCTTCAAGCGTGTGCTGCCATTTTGGACCTGTTTGGGCAGGCATCGGGGCTCAAGATCAACCTTCAGAAAAGTTCTGCTCTACCGATCAGATGCATGCAAGAACACATGCAGCTGGTGTCCGGGCTGCTGGGATGCGCCAATGCAAATTTCCTTTGTCGCTATGTCGGGCTACCACTGTCCATTCGGAAGCAGACAGCTGTGCATTTTCAAGACCTGGTAGACCAAATTGCAGCGCGCCTGCCATCATGGAAGGCGGCTTCCCTACCGAAGAGCAGCCGGGTGCTACTGATCCAGTCGGTCCTTTGTGCAATCCCGGTGCACTCGATGATAGCCATGGGTCTGCCTCCGAAAACGATCAAGGCGATCATCAAGATTTGCAGAATTTTCTCGTGGTTTGGAAAGGAGGAAGCAAGAGGAGGTAAATGCGTTGCTTGGGAGACTCTCTGTCGACCAAAGTGGGCAGGTGGCCTTGGTGTCCCCAACCTAAGGTGGATGAATGTGGCTTTGCAACCTAAATGGCTATGGTTGCAGCGGACAGACCCGTCTAGACCATGGGTGTGACGCCCCCGATTCAATCGTACACTAATCATGCACGCAAACATGTACGATCAAGATCAGGGACTCACGGGAAGATATCACAACACAACTCTAAAACATAAATAAGTCATACAAGCATCATAATACAAGCCAGGGGCCTCGAGGGCTCGAATACAAGTGCTCGATCATAGACGAGTCAGCGGAAGCAACAATATCTGAGAACAGACATAAGTAAACAAGTAGCCATAGATGGCTAACACAAACTGGGACACAGATCGAAAGAGGCGCAAGCCTCCTGCCTGGGATCCTCCTAACTACTCCTGGTCGTCGTCAGCGGGCAGCACGTAGTAGTAGGCACCTCCGGTGTAGTAGGAGTCATCGTCGACGGTGGCGTCTGGCTCCAGGGCTCCAGAATCTGGTTGCGACAACCAAAAAGAAAGGAAAGGGGGAAAAAGGGGGGAGAAGCAACCGTGAGTACTCATCCAAAGTACTCGCAAGCAAGGATCTACACTACATATGCATGGATATATGTGTAAAGGGCCATATCGGTGGACTGAACTGCAGAATGCCAGAATAAGAGGGGGATAGCTAATCCTGTCGAAGACTACGCTTCTGGCAGCCTCCGTCTTGCAGCATGTAGAAGAGAGTAGATTGAAGTCCTCCAATTAGCATCTCCAAGTAGCATCTCCAGTAGCATCGCATAGCATAATCCTACCCGGCGATCCTCCCCTCGTCGCCTTGTGAAAAAGCGATCACCGGGTTGTCTGTGGAACTTGGAAGGGTGTGTTTTATTAAGTATCCGGTTCTAGTTGTCATAAGGTCAAGGTACAACTCCAAGTCGTCCTGTTACCGAAGATCACGGCTATTCGAATAGATTAACTTCCCTGCAGGGGTGCACCAACTTACCCAACACGCTTGATCCCATTTGGCCGGACACACTTTCCTGGGTCATGCCCGGCCTCGGAAGATCAACACGTCGCAGCCCCACCTAGGCAAAACAGAGAGGCCAGCACGCCGGTCTAAACCTAAGCGCACAGGGGTCTGGGCCCATCGCTCATAGCACACCTGCATGTTGCGTACGCGGCCGAAAGCAGAACTAGCCCCCTTAATACAAGAGCAGGCTTACGTTCCAATCCGGCGCGCGCCACTCAGTCGCTGGCGTCACGAAGTGCTTCGGCTGATACCACGACGTTGGGATACCCATAACTACTCCCGCGTAGATGGTTAGTGCGTATAGGCTCGTAGCCAACTCAGATCAAATACCAAGATCTCGTTAAGCGTGTTAAGTATCTGCGAACGCCGAACAGGGCCAGGCCCACCTCTCTCCTAGGCAGTCTCAACCTGCCCTGTCGCTCCGCCACAAAGATCCACTCGCGGGTGCTCCACCAGCCGACCCGACTTTAGTCTCCACATGTATCATGTAGAAAGTATATAGTATATACCCGTGATCACCTCCCGAGTGATCACGGCCCGATAGTATAGCACAGCAGACGGACAAGAATGTAGGGCCACAGATGAAAAATACTAGCATCCTATGCTAAGCATGTAGGATTGCGGGTAAGGTATCAATGACTGTAGCAACAATGACAGGCTATGCATCAGAATAGGATTAACGGAAAGCAGTAACATGCTACACTACTCTAATGCAAGCAGTATAGAGGAGAATAGGCGATATCTGGTGATCAAGGGGGGGGGGGCTTGCCTGGTTGCTCTGGCAAGAGAGAGGGGTCGTCGGTGATGTAGTCGACCACAGGGGCATCAGCATCGTCACGGGGTCTACCGGAGAGAAGAGGGGGGAGAAACAGTAAATACATAGCAAGCAAGTGCATAACAGGACAACAAGCAGAGCTAGACGTGTTCTAACGCGGTAGTAGGTGATACCGACGAAGGGGGAAAGCATCCGGGAAAGTATTCCCGGTGTTTCGTGTTTTCTGACAGATGAACCGGAGGGGGAAAGTTGCGTGTTTGATATGTTAGGGGTGTGTGGTGGACGAACGGGCTGCGAATCCGGAATCGTCTCGTCGTTCTGAGCAACTTTCATGTAGAAAGTATTTTCATCTGAGCTATGGTTTATTCTCTATTAATTTTAAAAGATTTAAATCATTTTCAGGATTTATTTAATTATTTTAATGCAACATTATCCAGAACAGTAATTGCTGATGTCAGCATGATGTCAGCATGATGTCAGCAGTCAATAGAGGTTGACTGAGTCAACCTGACAGGTGGGTCCCACCTGTTAGGGATTGTTTAGCTAATTAACAGTAGTTAATTAGGGTAACTATTTATTAGGTTAATTAATCTTAATTAGTTAAACTAAACAAGATTAGTTAATTAATTAATTAATTAATTAATTAATTAATTAATTTTATTATTAATTATTTATTTATTATTTTATTTTTTTTAATAAAAAAATGTTTTGGGCGTGGGGCCCATCTGTCATAGGCCCCAGCGGCCTTAGTGGGTTTTCGGGCGCTAGTGGGCGCTGGGCGCCAGGTGCGGGCGTGGCGGTTTCGGGCAATGGGTGCCCGTGCCCGAGGCCACCGCAGCGAGGGCGCGAGGCCCAGCTGCGTCGGCGGCATCGCTCGACAGCGGCAGGAGGCGGGGAGCAGGGGAGGCCTCGGACGGCGACGGTCCTGGCGGGAGCGGCCAGGAGCCGCGGGATGGAGGCGGTGGTGGCCGGGCGGGCAGCAGCAAGGGGGAGCGGAGACCCTCCATG